>NC_137197.1:26902910-26925410 GCF_960531495.2 Zeus faber | reverse complement strand
AGAATAAACAGGGCCTAACCTTTTAATTGGCCGATGACATGACGATGATGGAGGGATTGCGGAGCAGTCTGCACGTGGAGCGCAAGGAGGCGAGTCCCCGTCTTCCCCTCCTTTTCCCTGCTGCCCTCGCTCGCTTCGTCTGTTTGCTTTTCCTCCGTTGTGTTGACCTACGTGTGTTCATCGCCGAGTCTTTCGAGACTCTGCCTGTCATGTCTGAGAGGTGGAGGCTGTCGTTCTCTACCTCTTTCCCCTTTTCTCTTGGTGCCTGTTTCTCTTTCGTCAACCCTCCCCACCACTCGCTCACGCACACACAATATAATATACACAATATACACTATTGTCTTTTACTTATCATTTGCATAGAATGGCATTTTGTGTATTGTGTAATTTTTTTTATATTTGGCTTTTTTTTTATTTGGGCTATTTTTGTATATTTTGCTCACATTTGGTATATTTGACTGTTTTTTTAATTATTATTATTATTTTTATTATTATTATTATTATTATTATTAAGCAAATAAGCGTTTAAAAAAGCATTTTTTAAGTGTACCTGGGCCAATAAACGGAATCTGATTCAGCATCTGATATCCATTGTCACACTGAAATATTTTCTGTCTGTTTCACAGTCTTTATCCTCTGTTCACCCCTTTATCCCTCTTCTCTCTACTTCTCCGGCTCTGCGCTCCGCTGTCTGTTCCCGTGCCAGCGCTAATCGGCGGTCATTTATCTCAAACGGCTGGTGCACGCTTCCAAGTTGTGCTCGGGGTGAACCTACTCAGGCGGAATTCACTTTGCCAAATGGTCAACATTAAAATGAGAGCCGGGCTGTCTGGGTCCCTCCAGCTAGTTAGGTTTAGGTTTAGGTGAGTTTAAGTTGTGCCATCGAGGATTAAGTCAGGTGTCAGGAGTATCAGTCGGTATTTTAATTAGTTGACCCCGTGGCAGGTCCGGTCTCCTACTCCCTCGGTCCTTCTCTCCATTCTTCCTTCAATCCTTGCTCCTAACCTCTGTCACTCTGCTAACCTGGTTCACCCCCCCCCGCCCCCCACCTGCCGCCGCCTTCCCTTTCATTCCCTTCCTCCATTCCATCGCAGCCCAGAGGGACATGCAGCTCAGTTCATACAACAACCCCAAAAAGCTCACACTGGAGTCCTGCAGCTCCCATCTGGACTTGCTACACTGGGATGGAGGCAGGTCAGGAACCCAGGACCTTCAGCTAGATCTGAGTTTCTACCACTAGACAAGTGTTCTTCAACCACTGTGCCGTGGCACACCGGTTTCAGATCTTTTAAAAATCGGTCAAAATTCCACTTAAAATATATAAATAATGGAAATTAGCACTTGTGTTGCAAGATCAAAAGTTTAAAGCTGCACTAATTCATCAGTTCCAGGGCGAATACCGGCTCTGTACTCAACATAAAAGGCTCAAGTTTCAGACTGAGGGTGAGAACTATTAGTAGGCCATAATAATAAGAATTTTTTCGTTTATAGGGATCTATAGACCTATGACTATAGACATAAAACCAGTCCATTTTCTCAATTACTGTATGAACTTATATGGGAACTTTGTCTTTACTGAATAGTTACCAGTAGGTCTGGTGTGACAGAGCCATTAGCAACTGCTCAATAACAACCAATGTCGCTGGTTGTTATTAAGGGAAAAGAAGCTGCTTTGGTTGACTGGAAAGTTTGAATAACTGAGGTTTGGCTAAACAGGGTTGATATGTAATTCTTTACATTTTTCCATTTAGTAACTGACAGGTCCAAGCTGCGATGGGAGTCCGACAATGTGTTGGAAAAAGTACCAAGGCAGGACAACTTTTATGATGGTAATGTTTTACAGTTCTCCGACGGGACACTGAACTTTCCTTTTTCAGCCCTTCCTTTCTCTTACTCATTCGAAAGTTTGGTTCATTCTTTCTCTCTGTCTCTGTGTTTGGACGGCGTGCAGCATATTCTCAGTGGAGGGTGACAAGCGATACCTTTTTATGCACACATCGTTTTCAACCTCACCTACACACTACCTCAGACAGGTGTACACGCGCGCGCGCGCACACACACACACACACACACACACACACACACACACACACACACACACACACACACACACACACACACAGATACACACAGGTGCCCACACATTTTCCATAACTCTTAAGTGCTGTGTGCATGTGTGTGCGCTATCTGTCTGGTCTGTGTTGTGAGTCTGGGTGGGGGCGGGAGGTGGGTGAGGGGCGGGGGCTCAGCCTATTAGAGGGCCACATAGGAATTCTCTGTGAAACGGAGACCCAGCGACTGACAGAGACACCACGCAGCTGCACGGCTGGAGCACCACAGACAAGCTGAACCGGCCTCCTCCGTCTTTTGCCTCGTCCCAAACATTAGCTTTTTTGTTCAGTTGACTTGAGGATGTTGTCTCGAACACATTTCAGGGTCAAAGTGGATTTGGGAGGGTGTGTTTGAGCATGCCATGAATATATGTTTTTTTGCACTAAATATAATGATTGCCCCACACACAGACTCAAACAATATTCCCCACTCTTCCCAACATCCCACCTCCCACCTGTGCCTACGGCTTTCAGCACATCTGGGAATGGGAGCAGTGCAGGGCGAGTGAGAGTGTGTGTGTGTGTGTGTGTGTGTGTGTGTGTGTGTGTGTGTGTGTGTGTGTGTGTGTGTGTGTGTGTGTGTGTGTGTGTGTGTGTGTGTGTGTGTGTGTGTGTGTGTGTGTGTGTGTGTGTGTGTGTGTGTTTTAAGGTATGAGTGTATCACACACCTAGTGTTTGTGTTGGCCTCTGAGGTGTGGACACAGACAGAGAGGAAAGGAGAGCTCATGCCCCGCGGTGTTTAGATAATGGGTTAGATCTCTGTGTATGTGTGTGTGTGTGTGTGTGTGTGTGTGTGTGTGTGTGTGATTTGGGTGGAGGTGGTGGGGGTTGGGGGGGTGCATACACTTGGCTTGCACACACTTGTGAGTGGGGCGAGGGGAGTTAGAAGAATCATTTAGACGTCTCTTTTCACCAGTTAAACGATTTTCACTCTTTCAGCGTGTGCACGGTGGAAGAGATATTATCACACCCCAAATGTCCACACAACGGTGAGATGACGTCCAATGGGGCTGTAAGGGGCTCGTACAGACAGGGATTTGGTTTGGTTTATATATATATATATATATATATATATATATATCTAATGGCCTATTTTTCTACATGCTCCGCTTTGCCAAATGAACCTCTAAGCCCCAAAGTACATAATGCGGTGGTCACTCTGAACTTAGGTTCTTTAGGAAACTGCTCGATGCTCCAATTCAATTGACCATATTTGGACATTTTGAACCTTTCGTTTCATGAGTGCACGAATGCAGTGATACACACGTGCACTCTGGATCAGTTTTTTTTTTTTTTTTTTTTTTTTTCAGAGCATTGGGTTGATTGACAGGCGGTGAAGAACAGAGGAAGTGAGGCTGACAGGACACTCAGGTGGTGTTAACTCCTAACTGACAAGCAGTGCCGCTCCCTGCTCTGACAGGCTGAGGACAGAGCGGGGTTTAACTCTTCGCTGGCCGGCCTGGAAAATAACTCATTACGACTACTCCTGTAACTGTACTTGTGATGATTTTTATCAGTGTATTCTTTTGGCTTCGGGTCTGCTTTGAGTCCGTGGTTCTATTCATAGTTGGCTATTCATGATGATCTCTATTCCGCTGTTTGTTTTAGAACGTCTGATCGCTAAAGAGAAGTCTCGTCATACTGTACGTGAAAACTTTCCAGTCCACATTAGAGATAAAATTGTTGATGCCAAAATTCTTCTTTGATTGCAATGCTAAGTTAATCATTAACAATCAGACTAGATTATGCTCAAAATACACGCAGAACCAAGTCACCACAAAATGAACAGTCTACATCTAGGGTTAACTTGTTGTTTCTGTGGATGAATAAATTCACTGAACTGCTGTAGTGCAGGAAGACGGCACTGAACTAAAGGACATGAAGTATTAAAACTTGGATGTTGAGAGTAAATTATGTTTTATTTGAATGTTGCTGCTGCTTTACATTTGAGTTTTGGCCTAAATGTTCAATTTTAGAGGCTGAGGATATTAGCTGGAGGCAGCGTTGACCAATGATTTAAAGGTAATTATCCAATTAAGTTGTTTTTGAGGTCAGTACTTTTTACTCCTACTTGAGTAGATAATTTCGGCTCCAGATGATGTGGGGGGTGTTGTGATATGTGCAAGATATGATACCTCAGCTTTCCCGGTTCTATCAGTGGTACTGGGAAGTAGCGTTGAACAGTCAGCACACAGTACACTCCTAGATTCAAAACTCTTAGGCTGTCTCTTACAGTATCTTGTATAGCTACATAAACCTACATATATGACATAGTCTCCTCCTACATTGTCTCCTTCACTGTCTCCTAGCTCTTGCATGCAGCCTTAGCATATGTCCACACTGTGTGATTATGTTTTGGTGTGTTACATTGCTCCACACTTGGCCTTTCTTTTCCATGCTGTCTTTGTCATGTTTCCCTATTTCTCTCTCTAACTGGCTGTCATCTGGCCTGTCTCTCTCTCTCTCTCTCTCTCTCTCTCTCTCTCTCTCTCTCTCTCTCTCTCTCTCTCTCTCTCTCTTCTCGATGAGTAGTATTTTGCATCTGGTCTCTTCTGTCTTCTCCTGTTTCTCCAGAGTGTTTCTCCTGATCCCTCCCTGCAGCTCTCCAGGGGCATGTGAGTGAGTGTGTGCGCCTTGTGTGTGTGTGTCTATGTATATTCCATGCATGTACATTTGTTTGTGTGAGTTTAGCTGTCTCACTGTGTCTCTGCAGGTGTGTGTGTGTGTGTGTGTGTGTGTGTGTGTGTGTGTGTGTGTGTGTGTGTGTGTGTGTGTGTGCGCGCGCGTGCACGTGTGTTTGTGTGTGTGTGTGCGCATGTGTGGCATGTGTGTATGTAAGCATGTGTGTGTGTGTGTGTGTGTGTGTGTGTGTGTGTGTGTGTGTGTGTGTGTGTGTGTGTGTGTGTGTGTGTGTGCTTGCATGTGTGTGCATGCATGGCCAGGTGTCTGCACTTTGGGCTTTGTCTGTCAGTGCCGGTGTTGTGGGTGAAGAGTGTGTGTGTGTGTGTGTGTGTGGGGGGGGGGGTCAGAGCTGGAAGCTGGGGGAGGTTGGTGTGGGTGCGGAGTGAGCGTAGGAGCGGCCGGGGCACTGTGACCAGGAGCGTCTGGCAGGAATTCCCAGCATTCCCAGGGATCTGCCCGGGATAAAGGCTCCGCAGCACTTGGCTCGAGGACTGGGAGACCGCAGCTGGGAGAGTAGTCCAGATTGTAGTTTGTCACCTTTGGGCAGTGTTGAAATTGAAATGAATGAAGGTAATCAAGTTGAAATGAAAACTTTGAGTTTTCATTTTCAATTCTGAGATTGGGATTCCCTAACAGGAGATTTTCGAAAAATGTATATTGACATTGTGTAGACTTTTGTATGAATATCACACAGCCAGCACACATACACACAAACAGAAAACGGAACACAGTGACACTGATACGCAATATTTCTGCACCAATTTATCTGAAACATAATACTGCGATGTCAAGGGCAAAGGGCAGAAGTCAAAAAACGAAAACCCAGACACTTCACTGTTCTCCTCTCTAACCTGAAAATGGGAGATTTTCCGTTTTTTGATTGTCTTATAGATTTCACGTTGCAAACAACGCCCTCCACCCTGCACTGACATCGGTGGCTGTAAGGACCATAACACTTCCACAGGAGCATGAGACGTGTGTGTGTGTGTATGTGTGTGTGTGTGTGTGTGTGTGTGTGTGTGTGTGTGTGTGTGTGTGTGTGTGTGTGTGTGTGTGTGTGTGTGTGTGTGTGTGTGTGTGTGTGTGTGTGTGTGTGGAAGAGAGCGGATGTAACAGTGAAAGTGTGGCGGTTGGTGGAGCTTGTTTGTGTGATCAGAGGCCCCCTGACAGACTGTCATCCATCAGCACCAGCCATCAGTAACACTGGGAAAACACCCCCACACACACACCCCGGCCACCCCACCCGGCACCCCCGTCCAGCCCAACCCCACCCCATTCCTAGACACAAACACCTACACCCAGTCAACCTGAAAGATGGGGGAAGAGTCTAACACAATGAACTTGCACTTTCTACATTGTAATTTGGGATTTTTGGCATGTGTGTGTGTATGTGTGTATGTGTGTGTGTGTGTGTGTGTGTGTGTGTGTGTGTGTGTGTGTGTGTGTGTGTGTGTGTGTGTGTGTGTGTGTGTGTGTGTGTGTGTGTGTGTGTGTGTGATGCAGGTACCAATACGATATGCATATTGGTATATATTTTACAGAACATACTGTAGGTACTTTTCCCCTCCGAAATAATGAATATAGTGTATGAACTACCGTGGCACTGTTCCATATTGAACATCTCTAACATAAGATATAAATAGCACCCCATGGGAAGAAACCTAATTCGTCAGTATTTCTTCCAGAAGACAAATGTGCAGATTGTATATTTTTTTGATCTTTTTGGACTCATTCGACACCAGAGATCTTTGATAGACTTTGCCGCTAACTGAGCAGTGAGCCGGGTTTGAAGTCTCTCTTTGATACAGAGAGCGAGTGTTTACATGTACTTCACTCCCCTCCTCCCCTTCTCTTTTGTTATTCCTCCATTCCCCCCTCCCTCTATCCCATCCTTCGGGTGTGTATTTACGTGTGTGTGTGTGTGTGTGTTTGTGTGTGTGTGTCTGAGTGTGTGTGCTGGAATGTTGACCCACACAAGGAGAGGGTGAAAGACTTAGCAGACATCAAAGCGCAGGTAGCTGACAGGGAGGAGAGGGGCCGCTAAGTCCAGTTGGTTCACAATAGATCCCAATGCACACCTGGACTGTATGGAAGGGCAGTGGCGTGGAGAGAAACACACACACACACACACACACACACACACACACACAGGGGGACATACAATACACTGCAAACATCGTCCCATCTTATTCATTTCCTCTTCTACTCAGGCTTCACACACATAGACACAAGTGCATGCGTGTTAACACACACACAGACAAACACACTCACGCAAACTTGCCCACACACACTCATGCAAGCGTGCACGTTTATGCACACAAACTTGCACTTGCCCAAACACACTCTTGCGAGCGTGCACGTTTACGCACACACACTTACACTTGCCCAAACACACTCTGGCAAGTGTGCACGTTTACGCACAGCAACTTTCACTTGCCCCTAACACACTCTTGCGAGCGTGTACGTTTATGCACTTAAACTTGCACTTGCCCCAACACACTCTTGCAAGCGTGCACGTATACGCACATAAACTTGCACTTGCCCAAACACACCCTTGCGAGCGTGCACGTTTACGCACACACACTTGCACTTGCCCAAACACACTCTTGCGAGGGTGCACGTTGACGCACACACTTGCACTTGCCCAAACACACTCTTGTAAGCATGCACGTAGACACTCTCACACATTGAAGTATTGACATGCAACAAACTCTCTTCATATAACACACCCATCCCTACACATACACATGCTCCTTAACAACCCCCATTTCTTCTCCTCTCCCACCTGCCCTAGACCCCCACACACTCCTTTTCCTCCTCCTGCGACCTCTGCACCTGCAGGTGTCAAGGTCTTTGTGCGGGGGGGACATATGAGAGCAGCTTCCCCGCTTGTTGTGACGAGCACTCAAGACACCTCTCGGCTGCCCTGGCTCCTTCAGGTGCGAGGGTGTGTGTGTGTGTGTGTGTGTGTGTGTGTGTGTGTGTGTGTGTGTGTGTGTGTGTGTGTGTGTGTGTGTGTGTGTGTGTGTGTGTGTGTGTGTGTGTGTGTATGTGTGTATGTGTCTGGGGGGGGGGGTCTCATGTGAAGTTTGATGTGGTCGAGTGGGAAGCAAGATGGTCACAGATGAACTTCATGCCTCCGAAGCCAGTGGGTGTAATACGTATTATTGTGTGGTCAAGTTTTTTGTGACAATGAAAAAGTGTGACAACACTAGGCTTGCGGAGGTGTATAAATATGTCCACAGTTTTGTGTGACGTGCCTGTATGGCAAAATTCTGTCTGCCGGTTATAAACAATTGTCAGATTCAAGCTGGCTTTTGGACATCGACAAAATTAGCAACCCTTGGGGACCAAACCTGTTTGGGAAGTTTCACACCATGAGAAAATAGCAAGCGCAGCACCTGTATTTACCGTCAATCTTTTTAGATTAAGTTGTCTTTAATGATCGGGAAAATGAATTAGATCAAGGTTCGCCATGTTTGAACCTATATATAAAGACTCAGAGAGAAAAATGGCCTCAGAGTCATTGGACTTACATTCGCAGTGTTCAAATTAAGACTGTATTATCAAATAAATATTCACTTGGTTCAAAAATCATCACCTGGGTAATTTCATCTTTCTTTACCAGTTAAATTAATCTTTGTGTTACTCGGTCATCACGTCACAGATAGGTTTGCTGTTCTCTTACTGTCAACTTTGGCCTTTAAGTCACTTGGGAAAACACTGTGGGATTTGTTTCATCTGCTAATGCAGCCCAAAAAAGACTTTTTTTTTTTTTCTAATTCCTGAAAGACAGACTTTATTTTTGTTGAATTCTGTATCGAAAAATCCCTTCAAATGCATGAAACTGAACACTCTTGTTCGGGGTAGAGGGGCAGATAGTGTTTTGTCTGATTGCCGGCCCAAGGACTAAAGCGGGAGAGAGGGAGATAAGGCAGGGAGCGGAGCACCAGTGACCTTCCCCACCCTGAGAAGCTATCGTTTGGTTGGATTCAGGGAAAGGAGGATAGGCTTTGGGGGGATTATAAATTACAGAGAGATATAGATATGGAGGACGAGTCAAGGGAGGAGGACAACTCCCAATGTGGACTTTAAATGACTCGTCGATTGTCAAAGTGTGTATATAGTATACAGTGTTTGGCTGTCTGTCTGTCTGTTTCTTTGTGTGGGTGAGTGTAGGTGTGTGTGTGTGTGTGTGTGTGTGTGTGTGTGTGTGTGTGTGTGTGTGTGTGTGTGCGTGCATGTATTTATGTGTCTATGTGTGTGTATGTGTGTGTGTGCATGTGTGTTTATGTGTGCGTGTGTGTGTGTATGCTCAAGTGGATACACCCTTACAGGCATGTCACCAATCTCATGTTTATTTAAAGTGACACAGTCCTATTAACACTTGCACCCCGAATGAAAGAAGGGGAAAGAGGAGGGGCCGCTTATCGGGGACGCACGCGAGCAGTGCGCGGTCCAATCAGAGTCAGTACAGACCCTCACTTCCTGTTTTTGCTGCCGGGATGTCACGTCACCTTGGCGACCCGGTGGCACACGCTGGTTTTCAAAGGAGACGGAGGCCTCAGGAAATTAGCTTAAGGTCTCTGAGAGGGAATCGCTCCATTTCCTAATGGCACTCATTAGAACAATGGCAAAATGCCAGGTCCCCATTGCCCACAATGTGAACCAGCTTCCTTCTCCTTGTTGATATTCTTTGATTCCATACTACTGACATGTCAATGAAGCCCAACTCATGTTTTTTTTTTGTTTGTTTGTTTTTTTACTTTTTTACATTTACTTTACTTGACATAACTTTGAGAAGGCAGTTCCACTCTGTTTTTTATCTGGTATCATCTGTGTGCACTCGTGTGTGTGTGTGTGTGTGTGTGTGTGTGCGTGCGTGGATGCGTGCACGGGTATACAGTATATAGCTAGCTTCGGAAATAATGATCAATCATCCAGGATAGAGAGTTGCACATAAATAAATAAGAAATGTAAGTGGATGGTCTCCTTTGAGAGGCAATTAAGTACAAATTTCTAGCAAGGAGCTTCTTCATTTTTGAAGGAAGTGAGAATTGCCCCTTTATTTATAGTCTGCAGCAGTGATTCTCAACGTTTTTCATATCGAGGATCCTCAATCTGATACACATTAGGCCACAGACCTCATTTGATAAGCTTTTGTCTCTGGGAAACACATTGTTCAATATGATTTAGTCCAAACCTCCTGTTTATAATATAGTTAGGGAGATAACACTGAAACTATGATCACAACAGTCATTACTCTTCTCTAACGCTGCTAACGTCTTGTTGATGACATAATGGTGAAGTTTAACTATTAATCATTTTGCTGGGGACCCCCTGGGGCTACCCGGACCCATCATTGGGAACCAGAGGATTTTTATTTTTATATACTTGCACGGGACGTTTCAATCTGCTTCTGATTTTGCTTTTGAAAACAAAAGCGGTCGATGGAGAGCAGGGAACAAAGAAAATCTTTGTTCTCCATTCCGTGACCATAAAAGCGCCTGCGAAAGTGAGCGGCGGTAGATATTCGACAATGTTATACAAAACTTCCTCATCGCTTTAACTTAAGCGAAATGCGCGGGCACCAGATTTTTTGGGGCGGATGTGGTGAGACCCCCTCCCTCACGGTGAAACCGTTTTTGTTCCGCCTTCTTCGAATTCATCCCTTCAAACCGAATATGTCATTTCCTCTGCACTTGTTGACAACAATTGCAGAGCTTTTGGTTTATGAGTTAAAACTTTTGTGTGTGTGTGTGTGTGTGTGCGTGCGTGCGTGCGTGCGTGCGTGCGTGTGTGTGTTTGAGTCTGTGTGTGTGTGTGTGTGTACATCTGTGTCTGTGTGTTCCTCTGTCCGTGCACTGCAGCGTCCGTGTCATTATGTATACGTAACGACACGGACTAGTGTGTTCACCGCAGGGTTGTTTTGAAGGTCAGGGCCAAACCTTGGGGAGACATCTAGGCACACGCTCCCCTCACACCCCACCCCCCCTTCCTCTGCGCCCCCGTACCCCCCTTCGGTTCCTGATGGGGTTAACCAGATCTGTCATCGCCTGAACCCTGCGTTTATTATGAGTGGGGGCTCTTTCCTGTGTCAGGTAAAAAATAGTCGGGGCAGCTCCACGGACACCCGTGAAGGCCGGGACCCTCCAGGGGATCCCGCATCGGCCGACGTGTTATTGCTGTGCCTCCTCCCGGGCGAGCTTTGGAAGGAAGTGACTTTCGTTTTTTTTGTTTTTTTCTTTTTACAGGTTGGGAGTCAGCAATGTCACCACTCATCTCACATCCTACCTGATAAAAATCATCTTTAAACATTCCGTATTCATTATTATGGTTGGTGCCTTTGGTTAAAATATTTATCGATATTGATATTCTTTTCTTTTTTTAACAGCGTGCGTTATCAATTTGCCTTCACGTGGTTGAATCTAACTTGCCAAATTACTAACTTCACCCTTTGCCAGTGTTTGGGACTTGCTTCAGGAAGGGCAAAAAGCGCCCACTCTGAAACCTGGACTAATCAACTGTTTTCTCAGAGAAATGTCTCTATTCACACCCACCTTTGGCTCTGTGCCGCCCTGAACATGCAGGCACACACACACACACACACACACACACACACACACACACACACACACACACACACACACACCAATAATTGAGATATCAAGAACTCTTGAGCTGATTATTCTGTGCACCTGTCAGCAAAACGGGGACGCCCACAAGCATTCACACCCGCCAGAACCCACACACACACACACACACACACACACACACACACACACACGGAAGCTGTTTATCCCAAAGGGGCTTAGAGATGTATGGCCATGTAGGCCAATGTCAGTACCGGGCGAAGCATAATATTTTCATTGCGGGGGTATCTGTTTGCGTAAACAACCCGATAGGCCACCGGTTGGAGATAGGTGGTTCCCATGGGGCTCCGTGGCCTCGGCGGGGGAAAGGGTGGGTGGGTTGTTGTGGGTAGGTGGGTGGGGGTGGTTGGATTGTTTGTTCCCAGATATGGAGGACACGGCGAGCGTCAACACCTCCAGAGTGAGAGAGACATAGAGAGAGATATCCCCGGGGGTCGCCATGTGACAGACGGCGCGATCGGAGCGTTGATACAGGTGAACGGACGATGCTAAGACGGTTAAAACAGTTAAAACAGTTAAAACAGAGTGCGCTTTTTCCTCCATCGGAGTCATTGTGGTACCGTATGGGGTTTTAACACTATAATTAAAGGCGATGTTAGAGGTTGTGTTGGTTTAACTCACCCGTCCATCGTCAAAACACTCTAAATGTCACACCCTCTCACAAGTGCAATGCACAAGTAACCTGCCCCAAAATCAAAAGTTCTTTAAATATGTTCATATTCCTATGTATATGTTGTAGACTTTGTGTTGATATGCTGTGGTGCTTTCTTTGATTGCACATATTTCTGTGTTTTCACTATCTCACGTCAATATTGTGTTTGTCTAGGTTATTATTACACACACGTCCTCCTGATTGTCCGTTATGTTTTCAATTTTTTTTCACTTTCTCTCCTTGTTTTCATTGTCGCATATTTTATATCACCCCATTTCTGTCCTTCACAGTTGAAAAATAGTTTTTGTCTCGTTCACTTGTTTACACGCCCGCATTTCCGCTCGGATATTTTCACGTCGCTCAAGCATGATTACAAACAAAAACACTGCTTTATTTTGCTCAGCAGCAAGCATATACACTAGTGTGTGTTTTATGCATGTGTATGTGTGTGTGGGTGGGTGTGTGTGTGTGTGTGTGTGTGTGTGTGTGTGTGTGTGTGTGTGTGTGTGTGTGTGTGTGTGTGTGTGTGTGTACAGTATTTCTGTGTGCAAGTCTATTCATGCATGATCTCTACTTTATCTGCGGAGGCCTCGAGTGTTTTCATAACACTCCTTTTATAACACTGCGCCGACAATGTGTGTGTGTCTGTGTCTCTGATGTGGAATAGATCTCCGAACCCGTACTTATCCATTCTGTTGTTTTTTTCGGCACCGGGACTAGGCCGGTGGTGGTGCCGTCGCAAAGCAAAGGATTGGAACACGCAACACTACCTTTTTCTATTAAGTTACCTTTTATAATCAGCACTGCGGACTCGGCGGCGTTAAGCATAATATTGGTGTTACATCTGTCAAAACATGCAATGGCACATTATGCCTGCGGCGATGGCAAAATACACCCCAACATCCAGTCATTGTAGGAGCTGCAACCGAGATGGATACTGTAAGATGACGATTTGGATCTCGAATAAACAATGTGCAGTGTCGTAAGGCAGTGTCATGTTTTTTTGTATATATATTTTTTTTTAATGGGAGCGCTTGACGCACACAGAAACACTTTAATGTGTTTTTATAATCAGAGCAGGATAGGCATTGCAAATTAAAATATAATACAAAAAATACTTATCCCTTTAGGGGATCCATATAGTGACAGCGTAATGGTAAAATATAAGTATATAAATCATATGCTGTGCTTGACTTCCCTACTATGTTTTTCTTTTATTTATTTTTGTGCGTGCGGGTGTGTTTATGTGTGTTACAGTAATGTCAAATGAACCACAATTAAAATAGGAAAAAAATCTCTGAAGAAAAGATGACAGCAACTGATAGGGTCCATTTTGATGGGAAAAAAAACTAAGTTAAGTGTTTGTCTTAGAGATAATGAAATCATTTTTGTGCACCTAATCTGTGAATTTAGGAGAGAGTGAATGAGAAAGCAAAGCAAAAACATAAGAAAGTGAACCCTCTGAACACAGAGTTGTGTTCAGCAGGGGTGACGGCATCCGGATTGGGCATCCGGATATTTTACGAATAGCCACCACTCTAAAATAGCCCCGCGGGGCAGGCTCTGTGCCCCGATCACTCCCTCTCTGACGGTGCCAACTGGGCCCACGGCGCTGGAGCGCCCGTGATCGGCAGCCAAAACAGTGTGTTATTATTTTAGATGTAGGTTGTTTTATTTTAGTTTCCTTGTGGAACGAAACAAGCAGCGGTAAAATGGCTAGAGCCTGCTTGGGCTAAGCCCCTGATGTCTCTGGATCCTAGAAACACCCCTGGTGGTCAGATTAAATCAATGGCCTCTTAGGAGTAAAATAAACCGGCAGCCTAACGTTAAATTACTTCAGAGACTCAAAGCGAATTCAAAGCGAACCTTCACCCTTAACCCCCTGATTTTCACTTGGAGCAAAACCTTCTTGCAAACAGTCAGGATGAATTGTTAGATTTTTCGAAAACGCGCGATAACGGTGCAGCGCCAAGGTTCCAACCTTGAGGCCGAGGAGAACAGCAGGTTCTGATCTGATGTCTACGGACGCCCTCAGTCACGCCACCTCACTCACCTCACATCACATCAACCCGGGATGACGAATAGGGAGCGAGCGGCCTTCACTCTGGGATATTTGGAGTCAGCCTAGGACAAACAGCGTCTTCAGAAAATATTTGGGCGCTTCGGGAATAGGAGCTCCATAACATACATGGGGAGCAGAGGTTAAGTTGAGACAGGGCTTTTCATCCACTGTGCCGCGGCACTCGCTGGGTGTGCCAGGAAAATTCGAGTTGCTCTTTAAATAATGGAAATGAGCTTTTGTGCTGCAAGCCCGAAGATTGCAAGTCTGCACTACTTCGTCTAATTCATCAGTTCCGGCCAGAATAGCTGCTCTGTGATCACCAGAACAAGTTTCATGAAAGGTTGGACAGTTTTTTGAGATCCGGGCGTTGACAGGTCATTTGGTTAAAAGAGTCATTCGATTTTCGGACGACTTGATTCGTTTCGTTGAGGGAGGACGTCCCTGCGAGGGAAGACTTCTCTGTTGACGATGAAAAGAATCAAAGAGAGTCGGTCACACTCGGAACTGAATTCTGACACAACTCATTTCATTCTTATTATTAAGAATTATTATTTTGGTGGAATGCAAATAGTGAAGCTTTTATTCAGTCCCCAGCAATTACAGTGACTTCTGACTCTTGAGTCATTAAAACAATTGTCCGCTACGAATGAATCGTTCGTCCTGCATCAATATCCATTAATAGGCCATAATCATAAGCAGAGTTAAACATGTTTCTGACGTTTTGGGTGGAGAGAGAAGGTGAGGAAACACTGAGTGGAGATATTCAAGAAGCCGACGATTAGGCCCAGGCAGAGCTGCGGAACAATATACTTATGTAAAAACATTGCGTGTTTTTTCAGCTATAGCTTTTCCCGCAACAGGATACGCACCGCTTTCGCCGTGTGCTTACGGGCATTGTGCTACAGGTGCTACACGGACAAGAGTGGAGCATGGTTATAAATGCCCGTGTCATTGTGTGCGGCTAGTGAACCCGAATGGCCCAGCGGCAGCTGCGGGGGCGATTCAACGTGTGGAGTGTTGACAAAAAAAAAAAAAGGCTTAGAGCGGTCTTCGTTTTCTCCCTCGGAAAGGTATTCTCACCTCGCTGAGCGGGGCCTCCAGATGGACGTTCCGTGTCACTAGATTCTGGTGCATGTGCGCAGCAAGTCTTACTGGTTCAGTCGCGGCTTCCTCTTACAGTGGTTCTTGACTAAAGTCAGGGTGTGTGTGTGTGTGTGTGTGTGTGTGTGTGTGAGTGCTTATGCGCTCACATGTTTTGTCGTGTGCAGATGGGTGGCGATAGAAATGAATGAAAACCGTGAAGAAAGATGACAAATAAAAATCCATGCAACGTGCCTCAAATAACTCCCACTGGATATGGGATCATAAAACGTAATAAATTAGACTTAATAAGGTTTACTGTTTTTTTTTTTGTTTTGTTTTTTTATGCTCATCGGAATTACATGAGTATACGGGTGTTTCGTGTGTGATTTGTGAAATAAATGATAATTTCTCTCATTCCCCCGGTCAAGACCAGAATGCAGACGGGGAATGCTTCAAGGGGGAAGAACGCGTTGACAAAAGCGGGAGATTGACCAAGAGGAGGACGGAGGAAGGGGTAAAGGAGAGGTGAGCTGGGAGGCAGATACAGGGAAGGAGGAAGTTCATCCACCTGTGTCTGATTTACAGCAGTCGGATATAATCTATCTGACCAGAGAGAGATACAACTCTTTTTTTTTTCTCTTTTTTTCTTTTTTCTTCCTTCCATACTGACACACTCAACGGGCTGTTATTGATATCCGTCTACAGTTCCAGGACAAAGGAGGTAATGGCCGAGCGGAGCAGAAACTCATGGTTGGATTTAGAGATGAAAGATGAGGATTCAGACGATTTCTACTGACGAACGTAAAACATTTGCCCGAATCATTTATAAGAAAGTCAATCAACGATTTGTAATTTTTTTAAACCCACGAGGCCGAAAATGATCCCGAAATGTTTTTCGAGCAGTGGTTCTCAAGGTGGGGTCCGGAGATGAATGATTAATCATTCATCAAGACGTAAGCACCGTTAGAGAATGCACAATAATGACTGTTTTGATCATAGCTTCTCAGATTGGGGTCCCTCAGGCAACATTATATTAAATGCGGCCCATGGTGTCTGAATATCAAATTGGGGGTCCTTAATAATAAAAACATGGAGAACCACTGTTTTCAAGAGTAAGATCAGCTAAAGACTCCTGGTTTACATTGAGTTTTTCCTTCTTTCTATTTGTTGTGTGGTCATTTTTCTTAAATCAAAGTCAGGGCCACGCTCTCCTGTCCAGATTAGCACTCGCGGAAGGGTTAATCAACAATTGGTGATTAGCTACCGTCACTAACCCCGCTTCCTGCCGGGGGGATGTTTGATGACGGCCCCTCCGACCCCTTTCTGACTTTCAGATCGTTTCTCAAAGACGGGATGAGGCAAGTACGGCCCGCTTCGGACGCGTTTAGATACAGACAAACGTACCAAAAAACCACCGCCACCCCCACCAGGCACCCTTTATGGTGTTTGTTATAATTCGGCTCAAAACCAGGGGACGGCGAAATTCACTCTGGCGAACAAAGACGTGGTGTTTGTTTTTACACGGCCCTTTATTTCGGGTGTGTTTCTCCGTGTGCGTGTGCCGGGGCCTTTTGAAGTTTACACACACATACGCACGCACATACGCACGCACACACGCACGCACGCACGCACACACACACACACACACACACACACACACACACACACACACACACACACACACACACACACACACACACACACACACACACACACACAGAGGAACAGCCTGGACCCCTCCTCGGCCACCCTGCTTACGTTATCCAGGAGGGGGAATACAAAGCAGGGATGATAGAAGCGTCCACTTCCTTCTCCGTCGCTAATAGGCTTTTTACAGTCGGATCGTTATCTCACGGGCTTTCAGTGCCTTTAGCCGCGTCTCTGATGTGCAATCACGCTGATGTGGCGGTGAACTTTTCAACTTTTCTCCAGCGCTCGGCACTCCGCACCTGTCGCAGCCCGCTGCTATGTTTAGCTCTGACATCTCAGCCTCCTTCTTCTTCTTCTTCTTCTTCTTACGAGCGTCGGACTCGTCGGTCGCCCGGCATCAACAAACGGAGGAAACTGACGGACCCACGGACCGCGTGAAGCTTTATTTAAACCCGGCTAGCCGAGCACTAAAGCCTTCTCTCAAAACGTCTTTCTCTGTCCATTGTTCCGCCTCTGTCTAGACGGGGACTGAATCACACAGAGGTGTGTGCCATTTCCATGAAAATTGAAGCCTATTTACGCTAAATGCCGCTGTGACCAATCCAAGTATGAGATGGAGCGATACGAGAGACACAAGCAGGTAGATGATGGAGGGGCGGCCGCGCAGATAAGCAGGACAAGCATGGAGACTACTACCCAACCCACACACACACACACACACACACACACACACACACAGACTCACACACCCCGCCATCGTCTGCTGGCAGTTACGCTTCAGCTGACGTGGAGAATGTCATGTCACTGTGTGTGTGTGTGTGTGTGTGTGTGGTGTGTTAAGATGCAGAGAAGGTGTGAAAAGCATGACTCCTCATTCACCTCCTCCTGAATGGGGGTTGATTCTTTTTTTTTCTTCTTCCGGCTTACTTAAGGATGAAGAAAGGATGGTGGGGTTAGAAGTTGAGATGGTGTAATAGAAGCGTGCCTGTGTATGTGTGTGTCTGTAGTTCAAACATATTAGCGAAGAATCTACACCGTCCAGGCAAAACCTAAAATGCGTTGTTTAAGCACTAATTGTTTCCGAATTTTACCTTTTGCCCCACTCAAATTTATGTAATATAACATTTATATTATAGAATAATAATAATAATAGTATAATAATATAAATGATAGTCTCTGTCTATGTGTTGATTCTGCACTTTCTGTGTTGTTTTGATGCAGACAACAGCATCTGTTTAGAATAAGGCCATCAATAAGCTAAACCAAACAGACTGTTATCAGCTTAGGATCAGTCAGTCAGACACACACGGCCAGCCAGTCAGTCGGTCAGTCTGCACCAGTCCACCAGGGGGCGATGTGTGTGAGCCAAATGTTCTGTGACCGTGGTGGTGTAGGCCCAAGTGCATGCATGCACACACCAAAAGAAGTGAGCACTTCATTGTCCGATGTGAATAGGTACACAACAGTGTGCGCTGTATTTATTTCTCATCACATCTGACGAAACAACAACAAAAATCTCCTTTGTCATTTGTTATGCTCCATTATTAGTTCTTTCCACTATTAAGACCTACTCAATGTTACCGTAACTGCACTTTCACTTTCTAGCGGCACTCCCGTGGTAGCCGGCCCCGATAATACCATACATGCCCCACAAAAAAGCCCATAATTGGAAAGTGTTATGAGACGGCCAAAACGGGATTATTTCTTCAAAAGAAACATTAGCTGCCTTAAGGTAGAAGTGTCAGGGATTGGAATCCCCCCCCCCCATCCCCACCCTCCAAACCCTTTCCCTTCCCTTCCCTCCCCTCCACCTCCGCTAATCTGGCAGGGACCCCCACGGTCACACTCCTCCACCTGGCTCCCATTAGCCCCTCCACAAATCCTTAATCCCTGCGTTTGTTTTCCCGGATAGCCGGAGAGAGGAGCGAAGGAGGGAGAGAGGAAAGGCAGGATTTAGGGAGTGAGGGGTGGGTCGATAGATGGGGGTCATAAGCGATGGCGATAATAGTTTGATGTGATGAGCTGTTTGCCCATGCTGATGTACAGTTGCCATAAACTTTTTGGTAATTGAATGTGACCCTTTGCTGTTGCTGCTGTGTTGTTTTATGAGTCATGAGATTTGTCTAACGCTGTTCATTTAATGGTGGATGGATATTCCAATAGCCGCTTGGTGTTTGAATAACTTGTGTGTGTGTTTGTGTGTGTGTGTGTGTGTGTGTGTGTGTGTGTGTGTGTGTGTGTGTGTGTGTGTGTGTGTGTGTGTGTGTGTGTGTGTGTGTGTGTGTGTGTGTGTGTGTGTGTGTGTTACATCTAAGAGCGGTTTCACAGGACCATGTGTGTTCAAACACCCCTTCAGAATTGTTCGACAGGGCCTCCGCCATCCTTTCTCTTTAATAAAAGTATTGTTTGTGTTTCCCCTGATTGGGAACACATTGGGCCCGGGTCGGGCCCCGGCCCCGGCCCGGTCTGGGGTCTGGGGGTCCAAGGGGGCCGAGGGGAGGAGGGGTGGGCCGGAGCAGAGCGGACCGGGGGTGCCGTGCTCCGGGGGTCCTCACTCCTCTTGCCTCTTCCGCTTAGAAGTCCCGTCCTCTCGGGGGGGGGGGGGTGCTTGGGGGGTGAGGCGGGGTTACCTATATGGAGTGTCCCACCACAGAATGACCCCGCTCTGCTTCCATTGGGGGGTAACCTCCGTCCCCCTCCTGCCCCCCCATTCACCCCCCACATCCCACCACCACCTCCCACAGTGCACATGTTATGTACACACACACCCACACCACACGCACACGCATGCATACACATGCCAGTCATCAAACAGCCGCAGAGGATGACGAAAGTTTCTGTACATGCGTAAAAGGAAAATGTGCACGTCAAGCCTTTGTTCTTTACTTACCCGACTATGCGACGCGCGCACAAACACACGCACGCGCGCACGCACGCACACACACACACACACACACACCGAGACTCTAAGAGACATTCAGGTGAACCTGCGCTCGGCTCTGCCTGCAGGGCTGCGGCCGTGTCGGCGTGACAACGCCCTGCGTTGCAGATGCCTTCCACCGATAGCATTAACATGATCGCATTCAAGCTGATTGAACCACGTGTCAGTAATAGATGGAGAGACGGAGCAGAAGATAGAGAGAGCCCGAGCCGGTTAAAAGTCAAAGGAACAGATACCTGTAAGGACAATCAGAGATTGAGGGAGATTAAAAGAAAGAGGGGGGGGGCAGCCTTCCCTCGCAGCGTGAGCGGGGGAACACATGTAGCCTCCTCCTTGATTAGCTCATGGAGTGAACAGGCCACCGCCGCCACGCTGACATGAGCTCATGTGTTTGGACAGATCCGCTGAAGGTTTAGGAACCAGCGCCGGGGCCTTATCTGATCCAGAGACGCGGTCTCACACCAAGAATGGGAGGAAAACACACACACACACACACACACACACACACACACACACACACACACATACACACACACACACACACACACACACACACACACACACTGATATATTCACCCACACAAAGGCAAATGAACAGTGTGAATGAATGAACAGTTACGAGAGAAATGGGGAAGAAGAAAGAGAAATGTCGGCTTGGTTATTTAGAGCACAGCTCAACCTAAACAGAGATTTAAATAGCATAAGTAGGTCCTGGGAGACCCCCAATATACCCCCCCACACACACCCAAAGAGTCAACGCAACCCTTTGGTGTGTCTCGTGATGATGTCAGTGTGAATTACAGCGGTGTGAACAGATCTGAGCCAAAAAAACGAAACCTCAGCACGTTCGCATATGCTTGTGTTTTTTTGACATTTGAATATTTCAGCAAATGTTGAATGTTGTCAATGAATTCTGAGTTTTGAATGTGTGTGTGCATATGGATTTTGTCCATTTACACACATAATACACATAATAGTATCCTAATAATCATAATAATCACAATAATAAATAAATATATATATAAATATATATAAATAAATATATATATATATATATATATATATATATGAATATATATATATGTAAAATCATATATAAATATATACAATAACAATTAAATATAATCCCTGTTATACTGAGGTATTCATATTGCAATTATGCCATTAATGCCTGCTAGGGACAGATAATGATGTCACTATTGATCACTGCATGTTATAACAAAGTGTAAACTTTGTAAACTTTGTAAACATTCAAACGGTATTTGAAGAGAGTTTTTTCCAGATTTCTCTCATCCAGTGTCCTATATACAAAAACAACCACAACTTTGTCCCATTCACACACCTGTACCCTAATTCATTCACCCACTGTAAATGTTAAATATTTCATTATATTTAATTATCGATGCCATTTGCCATTCTACATCTAAAGATATGCTGCTTGAGCATTTCTTAAATAATAATAATAATAATAATAATAATAATAATAATAATAATAATAATAATAATAATAAATAATAATAGTAAATAATAATCATAATAATAATAATAATAATAATAAAAACAACCTTTATTTGAATAGCACCTTTCATAACAGACATAACTCAAATGCTTTACATCAATAGAAGGTGTTCAAATAGTAACAATTAAAGAAAAGCAAAGCAGCAAAATGCATTTAATAAAAACTGTTCAATACTACACAAATTTTCAAATTTGGTTCATCAATTAAGACCTTGAATAATCCCAATTTCAGTAAATTATTTTATTACTGAAATGGGCCCGGTCATGTTTTAAAATAGTCTCATGCTTGGTTTGGTTTAAAAAATCTGATTTCCAGGGGGAATATTAGAGTTAATCTAGGTCTAAGTGAAGGCTTAAATGAAACCTGGACTAATGGACGTGGGCCTCCAGGTCGACCTTGACGATGCAGAAGATGGATTATCTGGACTGAGACCAACACCAAGACCAGACAGAAGGAGCTGACTAGTGCTTCATTACCTCCCGAACTAATTAATCTTAACTTAAGGTTAACTTAACGTCTCAGAGAGGCTTTTTTTAAATTCTGGATTGATTTAACGAGGGTTATATTTATACCTCATTTATACCTCATACACCTCATTTGGATTAAACCCCGTCTGCAAAAGAGCCCCTTAAAGTTGACTTTACTGACTTGTTTTTACATTTTACTGTTTGTTCAGGACGAACTGATCTCACGTGTCAATAACTCCAAAATCTCTTGCACGTGTAAGCGTTCTTGGCCAATAAAGCCCGATTCTGGTTCTGATCTGTATCTCACACCGGCAAATCGGGCCGAGGCTGGTGAGGGCTGAACCACCCAGCGAGATGTTGCTTCCTGCAGGAAGAGGGAGAGCAGGGGAAAAGCAAAAACAGGACATCTTCAGATCACCCCACTCCCCCCTCTGTCTCTCTGTCTATTTCTCTCTCTCTCTCTCTCTGCCCTGGGGACGCACGCACACACACACACACACACACACACACACACACACACACACACACACACACACACACACACACACACACACACACACACACACACACACACAAACCCCAAAGGAAGCATTCCCTCCCGCCCTTTCATCCACCCCCCCCTTCTTTCTTTCTTCCATTTTCCCCTTGTCCTGCTCTGCCTGTTTCCTCTGGGAATCTGG
>NC_137197.1:26782910-26897910 GCF_960531495.2 Zeus faber | reverse complement strand
TGTGTGTGTGTGTGTGTGTGTGAGTTTGTGTGTGTGTGTGTGTGTGTGTGCACGCACACTCGTGGCTATACCCCCTGCCTTGCCCTCCTTTCCTCCTCAAACCTTTCCTAAATCCATGCGGGTGGGAGGACACAGGCAGGGAGTGGATCTGGTCGTTTCCCTGTTCCCACCCTCCCATCTCCCACCCATCTCCCCAGTCGCCTTTTCCTTCGCCTCATAAGGATTCCATTGAGGAGGGACGTTATCTTCTTGATGTCAACCCATGCAGGCTAGAGCCAGATGCAGATGATCCGGAGAGTGACCCGGCGAGATCAAACCCGACGAAGCAGGGAGGGCCGACTTGACTCCCCTATAACTCTGACTTGAAATAGATCAACGGCGATAGCTATAAGCCAGAAGTTGAGAAATAATTTGAAAACAGCTAACAGCTAAAATAGTTATATAGTAAATAGTAAAATAGTTCTCCGAGACCAATGATGCCACACGTGCCGATTTCAAGTCAAGAAATGGGCTGCATATATCTCATTGATAACAATAAATTCCAAATTCAATAGACATTTTCTTCTATGCTCTTAATTTAATAAATATTCTAATCCCATGTTGTTATAAATTAAGATAACCAATTCCCTTGACATATGACTGACAATAAACAGTTACTTCATAAAGTTGTGTTATTTTGTAAATTCTGGTCATAAATGTATAGTTTCAAAGTCGGTGAGATAATGCATAACTAGTGAATTGTCTCCTTGATAGATCATTTGACTTGTAATGTAATCACAGTACAGTACTTGTCAGAACTTGAATTGTTGATACAGCGGTTGTTTTTTTATTGTTGATTTTTAGGTTTATTCTGCATTGCCAATTTTTCCAATCTTTATCCTTATTACTTAATAATATTGCCTATTGTTTTGATGTGTGTTAAGCATATTTATCTATCTATTTATGATTTAATAAAAATTGTTCATCTGGGTTACAGAACGTTTAAAATGCATTTAATGTAATTAGTAGGAGTAGTTGTCATCGTGGTAGTAGTGGTAGTAGTTATTGTATTACTATTAGTAGCAGTACTATTCACATTAGTAGTAGAAGTAGTGGTGGTAATAGTAGTAGTACAGAGTAGTAGTAGTTATTGTATTACTATTAGTAGTAGAACTATTAGCATTAGTAGTAGTAGTAGTAGTGGTAGTAGTACAGTGTAATAGTTATTGTATTCTTCTTCTTCTCATTATTATTATTATTATTATTATTATTATTATTATCATTAGTAGTAGTAGTAGTAGTGATAGTAGTGGTTATTGTATTATTATTAATATAATAATAATAATAATAATAATTATTATTATTATTATTATTAGTAGTAGTAGTAGTAGTAGTAGTAGTAGTAGTAGTAGTAATGGTAGTTATTGTATTCTTATTATTACTACTACTTGTTATTATTATTATTATTATTATTATTATTATTAGTAGTAGTAGTAGTAGTAGTTATAGTAGTCATAGTTATTGTATTATTATTCTTATTATTATTATTATTAGTAGTAGAAGTAGTAGTAGTAGTAGTAGTAGTAGTAGTAGTAGTAGTTGTGGTTATTGTATTCTTCTTATTACTACTACTACTAGTAGTAGCAGTATATATTATTTACTACGTAGTAGTAGTAGTAGTAGTACTATTATTATAATTATTATTA
The DNA here is from genome assembly GCF_960531495.2 of Zeus faber. Taxonomy (NCBI): domain Eukaryota; kingdom Metazoa; phylum Chordata; class Actinopteri; order Zeiformes; family Zeidae; genus Zeus; species Zeus faber. The sequence goes on along the minus strand of NC_137197.1, from coordinate 26,896,225 downwards.
TTAGTAGTAGTGGTAGTATAGTAGTAGTAGCCTGGTAGAAGTATTGTTGTTGTAATGCAGTGGATTTGATATTTCTTATAGCATCGAAACTACTCCATCAGATATCTTCTTCCCCACACAGCTCCCCTTCAGTCCAACCTGCGGATCCTCCGCGGGGTGGGTTCGCCCCGATCCCGGTCACCGAGCTGACCCAGCGGATCCCTCCACCCCCTCCTCCCCTACCGTAAACATCCGCGCTTCAGACAGAGGGCAGGAAGTGCGCGACGACAGGAATTTCACTCTTTTCAAGTATACTGCATCAGGGCTTCTTCTTCCAGGCCCACACACACACACACACACACACACACACACACACACACACACACACACAGGCGCACTCATACTGTACCCGCGCATTAACACACACGCACGTCGGATACCAGCGTGAAGTAAAACCATTGTTAAAACTCGCCTTGCTTCTGCGTGTTATTATTATTATTATTATTATTATTATTATTATTATTATTGTAATTATTATAATAACGATTATTATTATTATTATTATTATTATTATTATTATTATTATTATTATTATATTGGTACTACTACTACAATAATAAACGCGATGTATCGCTTTGTAAGTAGGCCCATATGCTTATTTTTGCAGTGAGCGCCGATGAATATTTTATTTTGGGGATCAGGCAAAAAGGGGGAAGGCTCATGTATGCAACTTTATTTTAAAAAAAACAACATTATTTTATAAAACCATTCTCCAATTAGAACTGAGCCTCCTCCGCCATGCTCGCGCGCACGCACCTCGCACTGCCCCGTTCATCCATTAGATCTAGATCCGAACGAAGCTTTATTATGCGATTATCAGATTCCAGCAGATACAATTTATCATATAATGATAATCGTATAACTTACAAAACGTTTTAAAAAATAAATAAATAAATAAACTCGTGAATTGCTTGCGTAAATGGAAAAGAGGTGTTACAAACAGCAGGCTAAATGGGACCTTCGCTTTTGTTCAATTCACAACAACAAAAAAAAACAAAAACAAGTTATTTTCGTTGTTTGTTTAGTTGGGTTGCTTTGTTTTTTTGTTTTAAATGTAATCACATTCTAATACGTCAGTTGATCCCCCCCCCCCCGAATCTGCTGCGTTACCTGCCTCAGTCAATCCGAGGGAACGTTAGGCCGGCACCGGACTGACGACGGTAAGCGGCGTCGAATCAAGTCGTTCGAATGGCGCCGGCGTTCCGCAACTCCTCGCCGGGCTCCGATCGGGGTCGGGTTACGCTCAGCCCGCGTTCGCAGATTCTCAAGGTGTTTGTTTACAGCTTTGTTGTGACGTGGCGCGCGTGACGGCCGCAGCTCGCTCGCAGGTGACGACGCGGAGACGCGCGGGAAGACCTCGATCGGCCTCCACGCGTCGAAGGAAGTTCATTATGTGCACATGTGATCGAAAAATAAATAAATATGCACACACACACACACACACACACACACACACACACACACATAAATAAATAAATAAATAAATACAGAGAAATCGATCCTCTTGTTTTTTTTTACGTGTCTTAATAGCTATCATTTGGAATGGCCTAGATGTATGTAGTGCATTTTAAGGTGGATTAAAACGTAAAAATATACAGACTCATTACAGCCAGACAGCACACAGTGTAGATATCACTGTTTATATTATTTATGCATATATATTATTATTATTTCGATGCATGCATCGGCTATAAAGCAGGCCTGCCGATTTATAGGCATGTCGCATGGCTTATAAATTGACGAGTAGGTTTAATCTCGTTTTAAAGAGTTTCTCACGTGTGGTTTCCTCTCGTTTGCTCCTCGTTTGAGCGGAGCCGCCGTTCCAGGTGCTCCTGCACTTGAGAGCAATTGCGAACGAGGAGACCGCAGACTTTCTCTGGACCCAGAAGGGCAGACAAAACAAGGGACACAATGTGGAGATAGTAGAACGCATTTTGTGGGGGGGGGGGGACTCTGTGTTTGCGGCCCTACCCAAACCGCTCCACAACATCCGATCGCTTACAAGCCTCTTGGACGTGCCCATAGGGTCGAGGAAGTGTAAACGGTGTCGTTAAAGCAAACATAGAACCAATAATCACGGCATTCTATTATTCTCTTGCTTATTTTTTTAAACATTTTGTCCATAATTTAAGCAAAGCTAAACTTACAGATTGCAATGTAGACTAGTAAATCCTCCCATATAGGCCAGTCTTTATTCAAATACGTGCAAACCGCATCCTGTCGTAATGTGCTGATGTGAAACTGTATATAATTTTATTATCAACATACAAATTTATATTTCTAATCCATAGACCAGGTGTAGCGGTGTTCCATATTGTAGGGGCCAAAACTGTGGATCTGTCTGAATGCCAATGATAAAAGCTGGACGTTAAATGTTATAATGTGGAAATAATTTAAAAGGCGAATATGCTCGAATGCAATTTAATTCATCATGCAACATTCGTCATTTTTGCATTGTGAATGTTTTTGAAGGGGTTTTTAAGATGAGTAATATTTTCACTCTTAAAACACTTTTAGAGACGGCATTTACTTGCGCACCAGATGATCAAATATTGACTCCTGTATTATATCAGCTTATCTCGTGTGTGTATAAAGTATCAATTAACTGAATTTTAATTTAATTTAAACAAAATTAACGGTAGATACGTTAAGGGGAGGAGAAAATAAATGTTTACTTCACCCTGCTCCCTTTCAGACATGCAAATGTATTGATTCGTTTTAGTCAAGAATTGAATTGACCGTTTTCCTCAATGTTTTAATGGTTATTTCTTGGGTTTATTATTTGATTTTGCATTAAATGTCTGCAATAAAAAATTAAAAATATATAAATAAATCGACCCCCTCTCAGAAAAAAAAAAAAAAAAAAAAAGATATCGTATTCTAACTATGTGGGTCGCACATGGAGGAGCTCGGGCTCTCGACTTGGCCCAGCTGCCGGGGCTTCTCTCCCGCGGACCCGGGTGCAGACTGCGGCCCGGTGGCAGGCGATGACACACACGCCAATGCTGCTCCACCTGCACAGCCTCCCCGAGCATGTTGGAGCCGACCAGGCCTGCATGGGTGGCCGCTGAAATGTATACCCCCACACAGCCTACACCTCCTAATTAAGCTGCACTATCAATCCAGATTCTCCCCGAGCTGTGGACAAGCTGGCGTTCGCAAATAAGACTTGAGCTGTGCGTGGTGCCTACAACCAAAATACAGGGACATGTGCGCGCTCGAATAAAACGATAATACGCTGCTGTTTGTTAAAACATCATTTTATAATGCAGAAAATAATGGACATGTCCCAAAGTCAAAAACGTGTCTAATATTTTTTACACTGTTAGAAATAATTATTTCCTACATGTGTCCTGATGGGTCCTATATGCGAATTCTGGATGGTTATTTGAAATATTTGTTTGTTTGTTTGTTTGTTTCTTTCTTTCCTTCTTTCTTTCTAGGTGATCGCGGCATAATCATAAATACAACAAATATTTATGCAAAGCAATTTTCTGCAATTCATTGGTATTGCGGAGACATAAATAAGCTTTGCGTGTTATTAATTGTCGCTTTGTGCAAAATGCCGTCTGCCGTTTATTATCTCAATGCAACGGGTTATACGGTGCTTTAATTGTACACAACGTTTCATTTTTGTGGTATCCCCAACGTGTTCGGGGAAAGTGGTTTTTTTTCTTTCCCCCCCCCTCTATCGCTGCAACCGTCAGAGGCGGAACTCCCATATACACAAATCACAAGGCTCTACGTCGCTCGGAGTGAAGCAGCGTCAAAAAAAAAGTGAAGGGGTGGGCTAACTGCGGCACTCCGCTCCACTCCACCACAACTTGGTTTGCGCTTCGATCAGAAACCAGTTTGGAAACAATCTGTGTTGCAGGGAAGGTAGGCCTACAATCTACAACCAAACGGCGCAAAGTGATTTGAGGATCTTTTTTTTTTTTTTTTTTTTTTGCGGGTTGGAAGTGAATCTCGAGCCTTTGCGACAGATAGTGATTTGCGATATTGACACAGCACAAGACAATTTAAGACTTTGCATTGTGTGTGTTTTCTTCCTCCCTCTCTCTCTCTCTCTCTCTCTCTCTCGCTCTGTCGCTCTCTCCTTTGGATTTGTTGTTGTTTTGAAGTTCGCAATGATGGCTACTTACCAAAACCCCGAAGATGACGCAATGGCTTTGATGGTCCACGACACCAACACGACCAAGGAGAAGGAGCGACCCAAAGAGGAGCCGCTCCAAGACAAAGTATCGGAGAAGACGGACCCGTCCCAGAAACCGCCGTACTCCTATGTGGCGCTCATCGCCATGGCGATCCGGGAGAGCTCGGAGAAGCGCCTCACGCTCTCCGGCATCTACCAGTACATCATCAGCAAATTCCCCTTCTACGAGAAGAACAAGAAGGGTTGGCAGAACAGCATTCGACACAACCTGAGTCTGAACGAGTGCTTCATCAAGGTTCCTCGGGAGGGCGGCGGAGAGAGGAAGGGGAACTACTGGACCCTGGATCCGGCGTGCGAGGACATGTTCGAGAAGGGGAACTACAGGAGACGCCGGAGGATGAAGCGGCCCTACAGACCCCCGCCGACCCACTTCCAGCCGGGGAAGTCCCTGTTCGGAGGGGACGGCTACGGCTACCTGTCCCCTCCCAAGTACCTGCAGTCCAGCTTCATGAACAACTCCTGGTCCCTGGGCCAGCCGCCCGCCCCGATGTCATACACGTCCTGTCAGATGGCCGGCGGCAACGTGAGCCCGGTGAACGTGAAGGGGCTGTCGACGCCCTCGTCCTACAACCCCTACTCCCGGGTGCAGAGCATGGCCCTACCCGGCATGGTGAACTCTTACAACGGCATGAGCCACCACCACCACCACCCCGCGCACGCCCACCACCCGCAGCAGCTGAACCCCGCCACCGCGGCGCCGCCCCCGGTGTCCGCCGGCGGCGGCGGAGCGGGCCTCCAGTTCGCCTGCTCCCGCCAGCCCGAACTGTCCATGATGCACTGCTCTTACTGGGAACACGAGAGCAAACACTCGGCGTTACACACGAGGATCGATATTTAGGCTCTCTCCAACGACAAGAAAACGAGAAAAACTCTCGTCTTTCACGAGAAGAGTGAGCTTATCCCCCGTGATATCAAACACACCGAACCAGAGTGGGGGTTTTGTTTTTTTTTGGAAGTGACTATTGTGACAAGCTCTGACAAGGGTCCAACTTATGTCATTAAAAAGGCCAAGGACAAGATGAGTGGCGGTTGATTCCGAGGGTGTTAAAAACGTGAACTCGGAGGATTATGAGATAGCAGAGATGTTTGGGGAGCCGTGTCGAGCCCTCTCCCTCGGGACGCACCGACTTTCATACGGGGGTCTGGTGTGTATTTTTTTTGGGGGGGGGGGGGGGGGGGTGCATTTGCGAGACCAAACTGTCGGGGTGGGGGTGGGGTGGGGTTGGGGGGGATTCAGTCGTGTAGTAAGTTATTGTCGTCTTTACACTGCACGACTTTCTCCCTAACCGACTGCAAAAGAAACATTTGAAACAAAGCCACAGATCATCTCCAGCATCTCCAGATGTGTTATCCATTAGGCCGTAGACCACTGCACTTGGCCGGTTGAGGTTTTAATTATTAATCAAAGTTTTGAACGTGTAAAAATTAAGATATATCGAGGCGGGGAAGATTACCAAATATTTTTTGACCGCCACATATTTTAATTTCAGTGATGAATGGCTTACTAAACCTTTTGACCTCGGACAATGAGGGCTATACGAATTACCAACATTGCATCACCCAGTGCCAGATTTTTATTTTATTTTCTTTATATATTTTTTTTAAATAAACGTAATTATATTGTCTCATTCACTTGGGACCATGTTTAATTTTAATTAGCACTTTCCCTCTTTTTCTAGTTTTGTGAATTTCTTAATAAACTTGTATTCTTAAAGTAATGCAGTGATCATGAAGTGATGTGTGTTATGCTCTATGGTGTTTTAACCACCGGACAGCTTGGCAAATGGGGCATAGATAAATAAGAGAAGATTTTAGAGATTTTTAAGACATATTCGGGGCAAGCCGATTTCATGTGTCTGTTTAGAAATCATGTGGCCTATTTAATGTAGAACATTTCAACTGCATGCATCATATTTACATTTCGGGAATTATTAGCCCATCCATACAATGCCTGCTGCACAATTTCTCTCGACTTGAGCCATTTCATTCTATTTAGCCGAATCCAGTATCTTAATCATATATAGCGTCGATAAAATCCCAATCGGTGCTCAGCGTAGGCGTTTTTTGTGATTTATTGTTTCACAATGAGAGACCAATTTAGCGACAAATGAATAATCCTAATGGGGTTTGCTTGGTGGCTTTTTGGCAGGCCTAGCACGGGGGAGATCCCTCAGGAGAAACAGATGCTGGTCAAATGAAAGGTCGCAACGAGAGACCCCGTATTAAATCATTACACCCGGATAATATATCGCTATTTCGGGTGCGTATTAAATTAGTCTTGATTAAATAATAATAACAAAAACAACAACAACAACAACAATAATACTATAATAATTTAATAATAATAGAAACAATAATAATACGAGCGTTTTCTCCCTAAGTTAAGATTAAAATTAAGATAAGGCATTGGTCGTATACCATAAAGTATTAAACCACTTATGGTAAGAGGCAGAAACAGGCCGACGTCCAAACTACAAAATGTAATGATCCATTCCCCACAGAATAATAACGAAAGTACTTGTGATTGATCAGTCCAGCGCACAGGCACCACCCTTTGCATCTGACGCGGATTTTTTTAAATCAAAGTCAAAGTAATTCAAAGACTTTGGAATTGGAATTGCAGATTCTTCGCAAGGCCCAAGAGCGCCCTGATGTCCCTCCAGGGCAGTGACGACGCAACAGAGTTCATAAACTTGTCATCGCCTCTACTTTTGGACCTCTTTTAGGCTCATTTGTGACCTGTCTGCTATCATAGATTTTAACAGGTGTATACTGCACAGGCGACTGAAGACTTTTAACAAACAAAAAAGGCTTACGGTCTCAAATATAATTATGTAATTATACATTGAAAATTAAATATTTAACGAATTTATTTATTAGGCCTACATTGTGTAAAACACAGCGTGGATATTATATAACATGAATGCAAATATAGTTCACTCTCTTTCTCACTTATTTCTTTCGGTCCTCTCTCTCTCGTTTTATTGTGAACATTTTATACCGATATGAACTGCGCGTTTTTTAAGATTTAAAAGTGAAATGTACATTTAAAGCTCACCAACTCCTTTCAGATTATAAAAACGAACAACTCAGATATAAAGCACAGTGAACGCTTGTTTCATCCGTCCATAATGTTAGACTTGGATTTAAAAGAATATTCGTGGCCTTCCGTGCACAATTAGTGTACAGTTGAATGAAGGAACTTTTCTTATTCATTTAAATAGGGTGATACGTTCTACTGACTCCTGTTTGCCACAAAAAAAAATCGGGGAAATAAGACGGATCACTACAGCTTAATATGATTTAGAAGTTGATACACTTGATCTCATCGTTTTATAGGCTAAAGCGAAACCCGTTATGAAAAGCAATCTGAAACGTTTTTTGATAATTCAATACAATAATACTATTTGTGTACTATTTAAATAAGAAAAATATCCAAAGAAAAACACCAAAAAAAATAAAACAATACAAGGCTTGCTATCCAAATTTTTTCTCCAATCTAGGAAATAAATGAATGAATGAGGCTCATTTCCAACTAGACATCTCCGGGTCTATAGACACTCCACTAGAGCCTCCCACCTCTGCACTGACATGCGCTCCTGCTGAGTGCTGAATATGAATAGCTCTGTATATGTCTCTGCTTCCTCACATTAATGTTTTGTAAACAGTGGGAAGATAAGGGCGCATTTGAAAGGCAAGTGTACACCAAACAGGGCTCTAAAAATAATAAATACAACTGTTTTGCAAGAAATGATTTCTCTGTCAAAGAATCTGGCTGAGGAGATTTGGCTAAAATTAATCTCCAAGTTATGACTACGAAAAATAAAATCGAATTCTAATAGTCGATTTATCCAGTGGTGTTTGTAAACGAATTTATGTTGAATCTGCAAAAAAAAAATAATATTATATAATTATATATATATATATATATATATATATAAAAGCCCTTAACCTAATACGCTTAGTGATATGATATTCAAGGTAAAAATACACGGTCCATTGGAAATAAATATAAAGCACTGAGTCGAGTACGCACGCACACACACACACACACACGCACACACACAACGGCCGCTACCAACATGACACCCATTCACATGTAGGCCTATAGGTATAAATTGCTTATGCATATAGTGCATAAGTGTGTGTGTGACTGTGAGTGTGTGAGCAGAAAGGTGCAGCCTGGAACAATGAGTCCGCATTCAGGGTTTCCCGGGCGCTGCTATAGAGATAAGAAGGCCAGACCCCAAAAGTACAGCTTAATTTTTCGAAATTGCGTTGGGTTTTTGCATGTAAATATTGAATAAAAAATAGTCGTCTACTGTATTGCACGAGCATTACGGGCTATAGAACCACCCATCAGTAGGAGATATTAAAAAGAATAACGACAACAAAACATCACAATTATGGATCGTCCGCAAGGTAGAAAAGCCGAGCGCCACTTTATCGGAAGGGTGAAAACAGAGGTTTTATTTCTATTTTAGGCTGTTATGAGATGCAGATATTTGCAGGAGTTATACTTGAGCTTTACACGTTTTTAGACATTTTCAGTTAGAGAAGCCCATTTTTATAAGCGCGTCTTTTCACTTTATCCACGATGGACTGGCACTTTTCCCTCCCATGCACAAAAATAGATCCCAGCCGTTCGAAATGACTTAACATTAATGAGGCAACTTTTTTTTTTTAATCGAACTAATCGTTATTAACTGATTCTTAAACAAAAATCCACTATTCTGGTTCTTCCTGTTCCTGTATGCATTTGCAATATTAGGCTTTTAATGATTGCATGGTGTTTAATATACGGGATATATACAAGTAAAAGTGTAAACAATATTTAATGTAATATAATGATACAATGTAATTATACGCAAAGAAAGCAAAACATCTCAAAGTTAATAGTTGTTCTGTGCGTAAATAGTGCCAAAATATTTGCAAACTATGATAAAAAAAAATAAAAAAATAAATTCAATGAAGCGTAACATCTAATGGGAGCGGGGACAATAAGGTGGCGTGTGCGGGCCCAGGGAGGTTCTGCCCGACACAACCTCGCAACCGGCGCCCGGTCTCCATTATTTTCAAAATGATTTGTCAATGGGGATTTAAAGGTTTAACGCGGCGTGTGGTTTTGTTGCCATGTGTCTCTCCGTTGAATAACCGTGATTGTGTCCTTTGTTGGGCTCTGGGAGATGACAGATTATAATCAACAAAGGCGAACGAGGTCAAACCGTCGCCGACGCGTTCGGGCCTCGCGTGTCCTTCCGCCCGCACCGGCGTCGCGCTTCTACCTGCCGCCCGCCCGCCCGCGCGCGCGCGCGCGTGTGTGTGTGTGTGTGTGTGTGTGTTCCTCCGCCGCGGAGCATAGGGCGCGGGCGTTGACGGCGACGGGTCACCACGGCGTGACCCGGCCCGGTCAAGTCGCTCGCAGGTTGTCGGTTTCCCAATGCCTGCACACAATTGAATTCCAGGCATTCTTGTGAGTGTTTGAGAGCCGAGGAGCAGCACAGATCACCCCAAACCCATTGAAAGGCAGAGTGGGGTCACCACTGTTTGGTATACACTGGCGCAAAACAGGAAAATATGCAAAGATTTGATTCGCATAAAATCCGGCAATTGTTCAAATCAGCAGGAGCCTTTTTTTTTTCCTCCCCCTCCTACCAAGGCCCGGCGGTTAATTCCGTCAGCTGAATATCTCTGTCCCATTTCCATGACGGTGCAGACAGTTGTTTATTTTCTGAACGCAACCTTTGGTGGATCTCCAACATAATCAACGAGTCACGATGATCTACGTGATGTTTTCGCTCCCTGTTGATTTTTATCTTAATGACAACCCCCCCCCAAAAAACAACACGAAGACATGAGATGATTCTTTAATGAACCACAATAATGTCCACGGTGTGTTTTGATACGTCGCTCTGGTTTATAAACAGGAAAGACGCGGACGCGTTTGTTTGCTGGACCTCTGGCCAAAGGGAGACAGAGTTGGATAAATTATCTATAAATACAGCGTCTGTAAATAAGCAAGACGGGTATTCATCCATTCTGGGAGAATAGCAGACAGTGCGCCTTGAGTAACATCACCACACAGCGACCCCTCGCTCCCCTCGGCAACAATGGGGCCGTCCAGATGTCACCAAGGCCCAAAATAAATGCTTGAAAATCTGGCAGGCTGAGGTTCTCGGCACTAAAGAACTTCTCTGGGACTAAAAGCCATTAACAAGTTGTTAATTGCGATCCGATTATTGTTGAACCGACAGGAGATAATAGCAAAATCTTATAATCTGGTGCAATTTGTTCACTTTGATGACCGGTCGTTGTCTTGGTGTAAGGCGGTCAACATATCCAGCTAGTATCCATAGCCTATACTGAATATTTTGATATAGGATAGGAAAGGGCTGCAGAAGTGATTCCCATCCTTTTTTCAGATCAAGGACCCTCAGTTTGATGTAAGCCACAGACCCCACTTGATAAGACTTGTTCTTTGGGATCCCAATCAGTGAACATTTCTATTACTAGATGTGATTTAGTCAATGTATACAGTTAGGCGGATAAAAGTGACACCAGGATCAACAGTCATTATTGTGCGTTCTCTAAAGGCGCTGACGTCTTGCAAATGAAACAACGGCAATGTTTAACTCGTCATCATTTTGCCCGGGACCCCCTGGAACCTCTTGAAGGACCCCACATGGGGAGAACCACTGCAAGAGACAAACCAGCCCACCGCCGCAGCCAGTTTGACCAGCATCATTCAGACGGTGGCGGGTTCCCACCCTACTGCGTGCAGCGGAACTGGTCGCCTCGGAGAGAGGCCTACTGCAAAGGGAAACGCGATAAACCGCTTCCCTCCTCCTGATTATGGGCCCTAAATTGCTTTGTCGGGTTTTAAATGGACGTTCGTTTCCCATCGTTCATTGATGGAGTCTATTTTTAGGCCGCCTTCCCCTTCTCACCCCACTCCCGTTCTCCTTTAAACATCCCATAAACAATAATAGCCAATAATCCGTTCACACGGGAGAGAACGCAAAGAACGGTCCCCTGCTTCCACTAAACCTGCGTGACGATCCACGCCTAATTTATTCAAATAGATCGATATTGCCCCCATTATTGGCCTCGTTTTGTTATTTCTGGAGTTGAAGTTATCCTCTTTCCATTATTTTTTTTCTATTGGTTTATACGCACCAAACAGGAAGTGTGCCTTGGGCCTGACCTCGGCCGGCCCGCCGCCTCTGCCAACAGCGTATGGAGCCAATCGGATTTTACCTGCCAAACCTGCCATGAATAGGCTTCTTTCAATTACAAAGCTCTTGGCAAAGAGCGCTCAATTAAACAAAGCATTATATTTTGATAGCCACAGTTACATGCAGTCACATGAGGGCCCCTCTTGTCCAGTCCAACGTGTTTTTTATTACACGCTTATCTTCGTGATGAGATTAAGCATCGCAGCTTAGAATCGATTCAGTTACATTTAATCGTGCAATTGGGATAAATCTAATGGAAGCATGCTGGGTCCAGGGCGACAGTGCATGAGCTGTTGCCTTTGAGCTCAGGCGATGTTTGGCAAAATGTTACACACGTGTCATGAAAACGAGACACTCCTTATTGCGACTGATGAGCCAACAATTTCTGGACGTCAACATAGCACGCAAAAAAAAACAACCCACATTTGCAAACGGTTAGAAATGAAGGCAATCACAACACCAAAAAAAAAAAAAATCCCTTTCAGACGAGCAGAGAGGGAGCAGGGCCGTGTGGCTCGAAATGGTCGGTTTTTCAAGGTCACCGCCACCGCTCAGTGTATCTTTGCTGCCCTCTAGTGGCAGATTATATTAGTTACACTTTCTTTTTCAGTCGCGCTGGATCCGTTGGAACTGGTCCACTGAATTCAAAAGGTCACACGAAATTCACGCTTAACTCGAAAAGTCGTGTTTTCCTGAGACTAGGGCAGACCAAATAGATTTTGACGTTGAATTGATCCAATCGGTTAGTTTCAGTTAGTTCGCTAGGTAGGAATTAGATTAGCTATTATGTTCAATTGAGTAGCTATTGTGCATAATCTCCGGGTGCGTTGCAAAGACGTTTCACTGCATATACGTGTGAAAGTATGTACATGTATGTGACAAATAAACCTCTTGAATCTTGAATCTTGAACAGTAGAACCCCATTTTAAAAACCGAATGGATTGTTACATTAGAGAAACGTAGTCAAATTATTCAACCCTTTAATTAACGACCCGAGGTGGAAATGTATTTCAAGAATGAATGCAGGCAATTTAAATGCGCGAACGCAATGCAATTAATTAAATTCAGGAATGCTGAATGCTGAAAAGAGACTAATTATACAATTTGAATAAGCATTTTTGGGCATTTAATTGTATTTATTACCAGCCATAGCTATCACAGGAAGAGGCCACCTGCCGTAATTGCGGTTTCAGTTTTCATTGACGTAAATAATCATGTTTTGTGAAATACATGTCATCTGATGTTTCTATGTTTGTTTTGTCAAGTACTTATTGTTGTTTGTCTCTATGTTTATCTGTCTCACCCGTGGTGATTCTCCCTCCCCCGCTTGGAGAAGTAATGATGATTAGTTGTTTATAGGTCAAAACATGGTAATATCGTTCTCCAAAGAGGGGGATTATCGGCGGTCTATTATAACAAAAAAGATGTTCTCTTGTCATCCCACAGGTCGTCCACAGGACAGTTATTGCAGCAGTTCTTGATGGTGAATAAAGAGTTGCATTGCAGGTTGAGAATTTTAACTCCACTTGCAGATTAACTCTGTCTTAGATGCAATGGCATACAAATACTCTGTGTTGTATGCCCAGAATGCTGACAGTACAGGTTAAACTTTTGGTAAAATATTGAGGTATGGACAAATAGTTAATCATCAATCAATCACAGCATACTCCTGTCCATACTCTCAAGTATGGACATATATGGCAGTGCAATTTCCTGGTTCGAATCTTACCTCACTGGGCGTTCGTTCAGTGTGACATGGCGAGGCCAGCTGTCTGTGCCTCACAACCTCACCACAGGGGTGCCCCAAGGCTCGGTGCTGGGACCCCTCCTCTTTGCCATATACACCGCCTCACTGGGCCTGATCATCCGCTCGCATGGCTTTTCATATCACTGCTGTGGAGATGATACTCAACTCTATCTGTCCTTCATGCCTGAGATTGAGATTAAGCATCGCAGCTTAGAATCGATTCAGTTACATTTAATCGTACAATCGGGATAAATCTAATGGAAGCATGCTGGGTCGACGCGGATCTTGGATTGTCTCGCTGACATATCCACATGGATGAAGGATTGTCATCTTCAACTAAACCTGGCGAAAACGGATTTGCTGGTCTTCCCGGCCAAACAAGGTATTTATCACAACATTGATATTAAAATTGACTCTTTATCTCTTGCTCCTACCAAGGCTGCAAGGAATCTAGGTGTCATTATCCATGACCAACTGACATTCTCGGACCTCGCCACCTCCCGGTCCTGCCGCTTCGCACTGTTCAACATCCAAAAAGTCAGACCGTACCTGACTCAAAATGCCACTCAACTGCTGGTACAAACCTTGGTGATTTCCCCGTCTCGACTACTGCAACGCCCTCTTAACAGGCTTGAGGCCTGTGCGGTGAAGCCACTGCAGATGATACAGAATGCGGCGGCGCGACTGGTGTTCAACCAGTCAAAGAGGGCTCATGTCACTCCGCTGCTCATCCAGCTCCACTGGTGACCTGTAGCCGCTCGCATCAAGTTCAAGTCTCTGATACTTGCCTACAGAGTGATTGTTGGCAATGCTCCCGCCTACTTAAATGCTCTTGTAAAAGCACATGTCTGCCGGCCGTACAGCCACGGCAATCCAGGCTATTCTCATTTGTAGTTCCACGTTGGTGGAACGAGCTGCCACAAACGACCAGAGCAGGGACCTCCCTCTCTGTCGATAAGAAGCACTTGAAGACCCAGCTCTTCAGAGAGCACCTCCTCTCCTAACTTACAATTACTTAGCACTACTTAGCAGTATTTATTTGTTGTTACACTAATGTTTCTGTTGCAATGTAGCTTGAATGTTATTCTCCCTTGTAAGTCGCTTTGGATAAAAGCGTCTGCTAAATGACTAAATGTAATGTAAATGTTAATCAAATGGATCACAGTGGACATCAACAAAAGAACACCAACCAGTAGAAAGAAAATGACGTTAAAACGAAAAGTGTCAAAACAACGATATCTCTCTAGCTCACCATACTGTGGTGTTCTCAGGTCAAACCACTGGAGGGAGCCATAGAAGAGGGCGGCACCCAGGTAGGAAAGGCTGCCAGTTGGGGATCGTTGTTGAAAATAGGTATGTCCACCGGCAATGGCATTTTTTGCGTGTTACCTGGACAACGCCAGCAGGAAACAGGAATGCTGCTGATGCCCCGTATCAGGAGCCTAGTTGTTTTTGCTCCCCCACCCTTTTCCGGTTCATGATTTAAATACATGGACTTAAGTTGATTATATCTGAAAATGCTTACCTTTCACTCTACGCCTACAGCATTGCTCCGTCATAGTTTGCACGTTTTTTTTTTTTAGTAATTGAATGAAAAGTGAATTGTCTAATTGAACCATATTGCACCATAAATACCGTTGCACAATCTGGTTTCTGGGTTTTCGTGAGGATGGGTCAAGGGATGCTCAGAGGTTTGGGGGATAGTGAAACTGTGAGCCAGAAGCCCCTCCCTCACTTGCCTTACCAGGTCTCTCAGAGTAGTCACATTTCAGGTAAATCTGAAATAAGAGTAAAAAATATGGTGATTTCTCATACATACCAAAAGTGAAGTAAATTGTACAATACAACCAAAAGGAAACAAGGTGTAGTGTGTAGAATTTACAGCACAGAAGCATCCATACAGTGGGGACGCACAGGTTATTTTAGAACAGTACGGAGTAAGGACTTGGACAGTCCCTTGACCCAGGTGTGTTTAAAAATGTCGTTTCATACGCGTAGGAAACAAACTAAAATCAATATATCTAAAATAAAAAGCCGGGCACGGGAGCCTGCGCACAGCGCTGTCTGGAGGAGAAACAAAAATCAACTCCAATTCTCTGAGTTTGGAGTTGATGGAGTCGCTCTCCGAAAGATGATTTAATCGTAAATCGGCCCAAGCCCAGTAGCCCATAATGGACAACCCAAACACTGGCTCAAGAGAGGGCCTTTCGTGGCCCCAGTCGGTTCCATGGAGGCTGCCATGCTGCAGCGCCACGGGGAGGGTTCAGTTGGTTGCGATCTGCAACCTCACCGCTAGCGTCACTAAATTCTACACAATGCACCTTTAATGGAGCATTATGTAACTTTTGGTATTTAGGGAAGGATGGGCCCCCTGCTAGTGGCAAAGGTATCAGATGGCCCAGGTACCAGACAGACAGCTAATGTTAACATTAATAACAGCATTATTTTGAAACAAGTGACTTATTTACTTTTAAGCCGAGTTACTATAAGAAATTTGACCGACATCACTTCCAGTCGTACTGTGGACAGAAACTTTTCGCATGAGTTGCAAAATTGTAACATTGCAAAATTGCAGTTGCAAAGTTTTTACATTTTAACATGGAAATTGCACACGGCGACATATCTTCTTGCACGCAGAATCCAACTCTCCCAGGGAATGAATGGACTTCTGGTTCGTTCTTGTTTTTTTTCTTGTTCTTGTCATTTGTGGTATGAAGCAGGCTGGGGTGAGGTTAGGACAATTCTAAGGGCCTGTGACAGACAGGGGCTCTAAAAAATTATGACAACATTAGGTGGTGGGGCCCAATGGGATATCTCTTTTCATGGGCCCCAAAATCCAAAAGGCTTATTTCAAACCAGGTGTGAGAGAGCAAATTTGATTAAATCCAGTTTTAAAAACCCAATCTATACTAGAATACAGGTTTGGGTTCTTGAAGTTGATTTTTAAAGTCCATAACATTGAAGATGTTCAATGTTCAATACATTCCTCAATACGGATGACGCTTCGCCATGCAAATTAAAATATCAGAAAAGAAGCAGTCTTTATTCGTCACGCAACACACCACACTACAACACATGCTTGCACACACACACACACACACACACACACACATGCCCATGCTTTGATGGTGGCCGGTGAAATGGATCCTCTGCATTTGACCCATCCTGGCCTGTCCTTCCTCCGGGGGCACAGCCAGGAGCAGTGGGCAGCATACGTGGACGCGCCCGGGGACCAGGTGATAAGTGTCCATCGCTGGTCAGACGATGATGGGTGCATGTTTTTTTTGGTGGGGGTCCTTACTGACGTGAGGTGGAGGAAACCCCATGTGAGCACGGGGGGGAACATGCAAACTCCACACAGAAAGGCTGCTATTTGGGAGATAACCCGCCGGAGCACGGTGCCAACAGCGCCCCAGGCGGGAATCAAACCCAGGACCTTCTTGCTGCGAGGCAGCAGCGCAATGCACTGCACCACCGCGCCACGGAAAAGATGTAGAATTAGGACTAAGTCTTCTCCTGTTTTGATCTCACCCACTTCATAAAGGCTCTTTTCTGAAGCTCTTTTAAGTCGCTCATGGACGCGGGACAAGCTATCAGCTACAAAGGCCTTACTTGAGTAAAAAGCAGGGTGTTACACCCCTTTCATCACCTGAGGGCAGCAAATCCCAATACGATTTTAGAGACAGTCCAGGCAACCAAAAGTACTTGATCCCTTTTATGCTCAGATTAGGCGCAATCTGCATTATTTGGTTGGATATCTTTAGTATGGCGTGAGCTTTTGTCGCCCACCAGCATCACCAGACTATTAATCTCATGATCGACCGTTTGTTTATCGAAACATTTAGAGTACAACAGAAAACGCCGTCCAATTACTTAAGGTCAGCACTGTTTAAGCAAATAAATAAATATAAAAGCAAAAATATAGGCATTCTTATGAATACGTGTGGACGTATGTTAAATGTGCAATGTGAATACATGCTTTTTATACACAAATTAAAACTGATCCGAATATATAAAGGTTATCTCGACATATTGAACAGACCGGCCACCTGTGCACCACAAGGAAGCGCAGGTGACCGCCCACCTCCAGATCGTGGCGCCTGTGCCCCCTGTGAAAAACGCGCCGTCTCACAGCTCGCCCCGTCCCATTCGGGGACGTTTCGCAATCGTACGTTTCCGGGTGAAATCACGGCCGACCGAGAGCCCGCCGTTCGCCGCCTACCGGAAGGCCCTCCCTCGCTCGCCCATGCGTTATACCCGACTTCATTGAACGAACGGCTCTTTTTTTTTTTTTTGTGCTTTTATTCACTCGCCAGAAAACGGATCTCCAAAACGAGTCGAATCGTTCACCTCGTCGAGAAGGCAGGGGAACGAGACGGGGAGCAGCGCGCGGAGCGCCGCTCGCACCTTGTGACAAACAGGAAGTGTCACCTGCGCGGCGCGTCGAGCGCGGCGCCTTGACGTCATTCCGACGTTCATCCCCTGGTAGGCAGTCGCGAAAGGCGAAGCCGAATGACGACGAAGCGCCGGGCGGGGTGAGGGGGACTATTTTTACAAGTTAAAACCGTAAGGCGGCTCGAGGTAAGTCGGACAGCGTTCGCGTTGTTGCTTTTTTGTTTGTTTTTGACAACAGTAACTCTGAGCGTCATGTCTGGTTTGTGTCATCGTGGTCTTCACCGGCTAGCGTTAATAGAGGGTACGGGTCCTGCTTTGGGACAATCCTAAGTGGGCGAAAAAGGATGTTATTTTTGGATAGTATTTTAGAAAAAAAGGATGATATTCTTGCCAGTTATATATATATATATATATATATATATATATATATATATATATAAAATAGTGTATTATTAACTTTTCTGTTTTAGTTTGTCTCTCTTGCATCCATGTCAGAGACCTTACCCCTGCACAACAACTTTGAAACCGAAATATCACAACATAACTAACGACACAGTGATTGTCCGGGCCGTATATATACATAACAATGTCAAAAATTAGCGCTGTAGTACGGAGATGATACGTCC
Organism: Zeus faber; assembly: GCF_960531495.2. NCBI lineage: Eukaryota > Metazoa > Chordata > Actinopteri > Zeiformes > Zeidae > Zeus > Zeus faber. The sequence continues at coordinate 26,877,970 of NC_137197.1, read as the reverse complement.
CGAGTGTAAATGGCGTTCAAATAGAATTTTAATTGTCGGTAAAATGTATTGCCAAATCTATCGGCGGACACGTTTTTTTTTTTTTGGTTTTTTTTTCTACAATTCCATTCCAATCATATTTCCCCACCTCTAGCTTAACATATGATTTAGAGTAAGTAATTTGGAGTAATATTCCTACTCTGGGTTGGGAAGGTTATTAACGACAAATAATCAGTTACAGTTCGCTGATCCCCCTGCCATTGCTGTCAGGCACACTTTAGAAAGTGCATTTCATTTTTAACTGAACTATTTGCTGTTTGTTTAGGCAGGGAAGCAGGGAGCTGTCCAACGAAGCTAATTGACATATCCCTCAAGTGTAATGACCAAAATGTTAATTCTGAGATAGCAATTTTTCTGCTTGCACTTGCTTACACACAAAAAGTATCCGCTCCCATATAACTGTTTCTGGCGTAGCAATCTGGGAAAGCGTTGACACTCTTTCAAAACCAGTTCCGCTTTAGATGCAGTTTAGTCATGTCTGGATTTGTCCTCCCTCGTACATACCCCTCTCTGTGTGGAAAGTCGTATAATCATTTGTAGAAAGGTGTAAGCATACCGTACACACGGATTCTTCCCCGACACCACTAATTTGGTGTGTCCCCCAATTTGGGTACATTTTAGCTGAAGGCAAGGATTTCTGCACTGGCTGGTTTGGCAAACGAAATCTGGAGCCTTGCCCACACGTATCAGTCAGTCAGTCAGTGGAGCGGATCAGGGTCGGTAGGACTAGGAGCCCAGTGACGCCAAGGAAGTCACACAGGGACAGCACCTTTACCATCAGTCAGAACGAGCTGTACGGTATGTGTCATACATATACTTATCATTTTGAATGTTCCCCATTTTGTCTTGCAGTCTTTTTTATAAAATAAATAAGATTAACGCTTCATTAACCCCAGGTGGGAAATTCAGAAGACTTTGTTGGAGACTTGTATGAATGACATGACTTTTAAAACATTCATTACAAAATAAATTTGAATATGGACATTCGGTAACAGGAAAGCTGAAAAAATTGACATATCACCGTTCCCCTGCACTGACAGCCTGGCCCACACTACTCACATGTACCAGTATACGTCACATACTGGCAAGACCTAAATCTTGTTTATACTCCAAAACGGATGCAAACAGTGGACGCGCACACCGTTCTGTACATACTACATTGAGCGTCTGCATTCTTGGATGCGTTCCACACATGTGTACTAGAACTCAACATGGGTAAGAAACACAAATTTATAGCAGGCTTCCATGTTTTGCCGAACAGTGCGAATATAATACATTGAGCTTGGAATTGGGGAATACCTGCTTGGAGTTACCGGTTTCTGAGTTCTGTGGAATAAAGCTTTCCATGGATAATGTTGTGAAATACTGAACAGTTAGCAATGTTAGTTGCTTAGCAACCTTGAATCCGAAGGTTTATGTTTAGGTGACAATTGTCAACTTATTTTCTGGCGAACTCCTTTTTTATTGTGTAATGTTGTTTGTATACTGTTTAACAAACCTTCCAAAGAACATCACTAGCCTGTGTGCAATCGGCATGTTAGGTGCGCACAAAATTTGTTTTTGGAAATAACCAGCGGACAAAATTTACGTCACAGGAAAGTATTAAATTGGGCTTAACTCTATAACAAGATCTTAGTCTTTGTTCTCAACGGGAAGCCGTCAAGGCTTCACACCAGCATGTTGCTACAGTAACAAATCCATCCCAACACCTGCTAATTTCTGTGTGGTTGGAAAGGGGCAGGAACACAATGACATCCCGTCATTAGATCTGCTAAATAGCTGCTGCTGGCCACTGTGCATGACACCTTTACCAATCAAAAGTCAGTTTTCCCCCTGGGCATGCTGGCCTTGGTTGTTTCTTCCAGCTGATATGGAGAAAAGTCTCAAGCACTTCTAGAATCTAATTGTGAGCTGAATGGGTCCTTGTTGCTCCTCTAAGCAGTTTCTTGCTGCACAGGTGCCATAGCAGCATAATCTTTCTCTGTTGGACGTCTTCTGCTCTGCTCATACAAGTTAGACATTACGAAACGTTATAAAACCAAAACCATCCAAAATATCCTTTTATGCTCTGAAAAATTCCTTTTGCTTTCATGAATTTGAATATCAAATATGGTAGCAGAGTGTACTACAATAAACAAGGAAGTTGTGTGTTTTTCAGCTCAGAGGGCTACCGTTAGATGTGGTATTTCCCAACCCTGTCTGCCCAGAATTATTAATACTAATATTTTATTAATTTTCTTACCATTCAGTCTGGAATCTATGGTTACACAAATGCAAATGTAGAGTGTGCAATTTTAATCAGGCACTAGGTCTTGCTGCGCTGTGTTGGCCTGGGTCTGCTCTCATGCCCCTTCTGAGGTAAAGTTAAAGAACACTGATAAGGGTAGCTGACGTCATGGCACACACATCAGCCAACAATGCAGCTATATACTGCAAGCCAGATTTACTCCCGAAGCAGGCCTCTCCCAAGGAACTGGGCTGGAATGAATGAAGAATCTAAATAAGTGTTCTACTAAAATAAAATTGTGTAACTGTGGCTAACAAATGACGTCCGTGCTCTATATTCCCAAAGCCCTGACAAAGTTAAACAATGGGATCAGTTATATCATTGAGGTATTTCTTAGAATATACATTGTGTTTTAAGGCAATTGGGAGTAGAAAAGGCCTTGAGGCAATGAAGTGGAATGAAAAACATATCGTAGTTGTATAAAATTAACTTTTCTGTGAGCCAAATGATTGGTGGAATGTTGGGCTTTGAGTAATGAGGATGCACTGAGCTAGTGCTGCTGGCATCCAGTGTTCTGAATTGAATTCAAGAAAAAAAAAAAAAAATACATCTCAATCCGGCAAACAGCACGGGAACATAAACCCATTAGGGAGAATAGGCTGTATGTCAATGTACTACACATTCCAACAAGACGCATAAAGAACAAAAAAACAAAAATACAAAGCACTGTTAACGGGTAGGATTGATTGGACTATATTGAGTGAGCTTTGGTGTCAGATGGGTGAAGTGTTTTATGTGTGTTTTAGGCAGGGGCGGGGGTATCACATTAAAAGCCCAGTATGTCAGTCAGTCTGGCTGCTGTGTCCTGGCCAGTTGAGTTTTGATTAGCATGTCTGCACACTGGTTGTAAATCCTTGCTGAAGCCTGTGTGTTGACAGCCACACATGATTAGAGGTAGTGGGACGGAATGGGTCAGCAGCACTGGATCAACGGCTCTGAGTCACCTGCATGATGTTCATCACCACGACAAAACACCTCCTATCACACAGAGGTCCACTGCTGCACCTGCCGCCTGCCGGGCTGACACAATTACCCTGAAGTGTGTGTCCTCTTCATTGTTGGCAGTGAGCCACCTGCATGCATTTCAACTGTTGCCAATCCTTCTTTCCAGCCCCCTCATAAGAAATCTCGGTCTTTCTGCCTCACCCTTTCATGTTCCTCTCCTCCTGTCATCCTCTTCTCCCCTCCCTGTCTTTCTCGCACACGTGTGCATGCGTGCATGTTTGTGAAGTAATCGCTCCTTTTCTACAGTTGAGTTCTTGTGTAACATCCTCTTCCAGTGTGTGTGTGTGTGTGTGTGTGTGTGTGTGTGTGTGTGTGTGTGTGTGTGTGTGTGTGTGTGTGTGTGTGTGTGTGTGTGTGTGTGTGTGTGTGTGTGTGTGTGTGTGTGTGTGTCCGTCCTGTGCTCACATTTGTCTTGCTTTGGTGCCCCATCAACTTGTCATATCTCCAGCCAGCTCGGAAAAAGGAATGTTGCTTCCGCTCAGTGCAAGGGTGGATAGGATCCAATATACATGACGGTGTTCTGAAAAACATGCATAGGAAAAATAAATTGCAGGAGCGCAAAGCATGACTCACTGAGAGATGGGAGCACCTTGGTGGAGCACAGCAGGCCGTGACCTGCCAAGGAATGCAGTGAGGACAGCAGATGGAGGAATAGCAGAGAACTTTGAGAGGAAAAACAAGATGTTTTTAAAATTAAGCAAATTTGAATCTGAACAGAAAGAGAATAGGTATCTTGATCTCTTAATCTGCCACATGTGAGTTCACCATCTTGACTTGACATCGCTGTAGCGGAAACCCCTGTCCACGGCTGCGAAGGATTCTTTCTCTCAACACACAAATGCGTGAAGAAATTCTGTCACAGGCATGCATGTTTGTACCTTGTGATATCAGCCCTACACAGTCACATTGAGCTTAAAATTGCTTAAATTGTCTTACCGTCACCCCTTTACCGAGTGGGTATTATCAGAAAATGTTCACAACCGTCAAAAATGACATATAAATCTCTCGCCTGAAATAGGAATAATGTATATGGATGTTGATCGTGATCAAGCCATTTTGTAGCACCCCCAAATAAAGAGTTTAGTGTTTGGATCCAGGGTGTTGCCTTCTGTCAGATGATATTCCAGTGTAAACGTTGCCATGAGGCTGAATTTCAGTCCAAAGCTTTTCAAATGCAGGTGTTTCTGCAACTGATGATGAGTGTGTATCACCTGTGTGCCACGCCATGGTCAGTTTTATTAAAGTATTCCTTTGACTCCAAATCCCATATGTAAAACTTGTTTGAAATGACAAAGACGACAAAACCGCCAACATCAGTCAGTTTGCAGCAAGTCCCTGATGCTGGTATTATTTTTGGTCAGATTTATTTTCATTCCCGAGCACATGCGCAGCCCTGTTTTCATGGTGCAGGTGCTTCTTATAATTAGATGTCGTATTTTTGGCCATGGAGAGGAACATCTCTCCCACACACAGTTTACAGTACATGTTGCCACAAATCTCTCGTTCCTTTTTATCTAGTAATTGAAAATAATGTGACTATTATCAGTGTTTGAACGCAATCGAGAAAAAAATATTTTGGCTGAAAATTAAGTGTCCAACCCTCTCTCTCTCCTTTTCTCGTTTATTGTTTTGGTTGTTCAAACTCAGTTTGAGATTCCTGTCCGGATTTCGAGTCCCATGTCTGTAAACTGCGGGCTCGCTCTGTTTTCCAGTGAGAGTGTTTGAGTCCTGACTAAGATGGACCTTTGTTCAGCCCAATAGCCAGAGAGTAACTGATTTACAGGATCTTTGGGAACTCTTCAGAGTTCACACGTGCACACAGACATGCACACACATACAGACTGGCAACCTGGGGCAACTTTATAATTGCAACTATGGTATGAGAAGAAAGTTAAAGGAATATCCAACTCTAAATTACACTTCTTTTCATAAAATAAACATTAATTTTTGTGTTTTGTGAAGCTGGGTAAATGTCACAGAGTGTGGGTGTTGATTGTTTTTTGTTTTTTTGTGTTTTTGGGATAGGCCAACAGTGGTCTTTTGTTTACGATGAGGCAGGGATGACGCATGGTCTAATGTAATAGCCCCTTCACTCAGGCCACACTGGGTTTGGCGAGGGCACGACAAATGTGTTTTTTTGGTTGCATTCCTGGGTGCCAGTCTTTGTCTTTTGTTGTTTTCATTTTTTTATTAGTGTTTCCGCCTGTAAAGACTAAATTGTGGACGATACCATTGGGTTCCTCCTCGCTATTTGCTTGAATAAGATGAAGTCTGTGTTTCCAACAGCTGTCCAAACTACACTGTGTAGGTAATTTTCAGGCCCTTGGGGCTTTTTCAGGTAAGAAGACTGGTGTAGTGTCAAAACAGAGACGCTGCTCCAGTGATCCTCACAGGGTGATAAACAATGCACCTCCCAATACATTTATGGAAGATACCTTTACAACAGGACCGGTTTAAAGACCGGTTGATTGGTGAGATGGAGGTATGGGAATGTCCATATCATGCAACATTGATATTTCTAACCTTTTTGTGATATATATACTGTATATATAACATACTCACACCATACCATGTGTGAGGTGATTTCTTGCAGAGATAATCGCTCCATATCACTGAAGTATGGTAACTTTCTTTTTGTATCACAATATTATCCTCTTGTGCTACTTGTGTTGCCTTTTCTGTTTGAATCTTCTTCAGAGTTGGCATTTGTGTGTATTTCTCCTTTGCGTAAGAGGGCCAGGCTCTCTTCCCATATGGACAAACACAATATGCAACCATCCTCCAAACCGATTGTCTTATGCATCACCACTTGTGCAAGGCTTTCTTAAATTAGAGATATTCTGTTAAAGCAGCCATTAAAAATGGCTGCGCTGATTTTATTTGAATATCGAGGAAAACAAAAATATTAAATACTGTCAGCGTTCTATCGCCCAGCACAACCCGAAAGAGCAGCATCACAGTCCCCCTACCCTCCTCGCGAGCCACCTCAGAAGCAAGTGCAGAATGTATCGGCCTCGAAGGTGCCTTTGTGCGTGTAGACGTTCCAGGGACCCGAGGGAGGGAGGGCGGGAGAGAGCCGATTAGTTTTGTTGGCAGCCTGACGCAGCTCACAGTTGTTTTAGGATCCAGCATTCTCCACATTCCTCTCCGGGGGGGGGGGGGGTGTTCCAACAGGAGGAATTGAGGGCCAGTCTGTATCAAAGAGTGAAACTTTTACTGTGTTTGTAGAGTGATGAGGTGTTAGTGGGGAGGTCTGAAGATAGTCATTGTGTGTTCCCTTGCACTGTGCTCGTTAGTCCATTCCAGACAGGTACCAATATGCACAGGCATGATTACTCATCCATGTGCTCAAATGTAAGTTGCCACAATAGCTTCATGCAGAAAATCCCAGCCTGCGTCACCAGCCGCCGCTATGTTCATAGTGCTTGATGTTGTTTTGCTCTTGAATTGTCTAGAATTCAAAGTCATTCCAACTGTGAGTCTCAGGTTGCAATAACACAGCCTCTGCCACGCAGTAGTCACAGGCTGGTGGGACACATTCCTGTAGGTGTGTGTGAAACGGGCTTTTCTAAGCCTAACATCTCTTCCATTGGCCTCGTCATTGCCCTTGAGAAAGCACAATCTGTGAGTTCATTCATGTTATTGTTGTATGCATACAGTGTAGGAGCTATGACAACTTATTAACAGATTATTTACATCTGCATTGGGACTGATCCTTAATCTCGATTTCTGTACTGTTCCACAGTTTTACACCGCTTCCATTAAAGATACCAAAAGTGAGCTCCTGTCTCCGGGTACTTATACGGAGAGTGTTTAGCTCGCTTCATAGCGATGTACGTCTACACGTGGTGAGCGCAGAAGTAGAAGTATTTAATGATGAGGGAAAGCGAACCTTTAAGCAATGTCAGATGTTGACATTGGGATTTCCCACATTAGGAGATTTATGTAGAAACTGCGGGGCAACCAATGGGTTTTGATGTGTGTTGAATGAACACTAAACTACCTAATGAGTTTATTTACCAACATCTTTGATTAAATGTAGCATGCAAATTAAATGTCACATGTAGCAGGGTTTTCTAAGCCTCAATATCAGTCAGTCCCTGCTGCCACTCGGTCTCTGACATCATGCAACATCCTTAAAAAGCTACCACAGGGCTCATCATGCACAGACAGACGCGGCGGGTCTCATGTGATACTGTAACTTGAATCCAGTCAGTCAGTACAACATCGACTCGTAGTCTGTAGATTTAATCGTTGTCAACCACACTTCCTAGAAGTGTGTGTGTGTGTGTGTGTGTGTGTGTGTCAGAATTGTATTTTCATAATCAGTTTCTGGGGAAATCCAGAGTAGGGAGTAAGTCTGTTTGAACATGTCCATCTATGAATTTATCAACCATCTTGCAGCGAGTTCATAAATGGCGGTCTCGTTTCAGTAAAGAGACAGCTGACATCACCCACATCCTACAGTTGTTTTTCCCCCCCAAACTCCTTGTGGGAACACCCTAGTAAACAAGATAGACCATCTTTCCCAGTGGGAGAAGTGTGTGTGTGTGTGTGTGTGTGTGTGTGTGTGGGTGTGGGTGTGAATGTTTGTTTATTCCTCAGTTTACATCTTTGGGTCGGTAGTTACAAGGCAACTCTTTGAACTTGGGACATGAAGTGTTCTATGGAATGACCTAATACGGATGGTATTGTGGCATTTTACCATGGGAGCTTGTGATTTTTCCTACTTCAGAAGAACTTCTCAGGTCTCACAATCTGTTAACTTGCTTGAAGTGCAAAATCTCTTAAAGTTAGATTATGCCGAAGGTGTAGGTGTGTGGAGTCACTCGGTCAAGATTGGCATAGAAAGAAGAGGCACTGTAAAAACATGGCGGTTATGAGAACTCGGGACTCTCAAACATACACACAAAGCACTATGCCCCTCACTTACCAATACCACACACACACACAAAGCTACACTTTGCTTCATGTATGTGGGAGTTAGCTTAAGGCTCAAGGTGTGTCCACCCATTTTCAACCTCAGGCCAACTACGGTACCACCAGTACTACTACCACTCCAGTGCTTTCTCAACCTTTCTTTTACCCACTCCTACTGTACCAACAGTATAAACACAAACACTTACTGTAAGAAATGGCAAGTATCAAACATAGTTTATCCCTCCCTCCCATCCCTTTCACTTCCTTCTCCTTCACACAGATGCAGTGTGTCCGCAGCTCTGCAGAAAACCCCAGCAAGGAGGAGAGGCACAGAAAGTAAGAGCCCCCAGGAGACAACGGGTAAGTGTGTGTGTGTGTGTGTGTGTGTGTGTGTGTGTGTGTGTGTGTGTGTGTGTGTGTGTGTGTGTGTGTGTGTGTGTGTGTGTGTGTGTGTGTGTGTGTGTGTGTGTGTGTGTGTGTGTGTGAGATTAATGAGCCCTCGCTGGCCTGGACTCTTGAGTAGAGGCTTGAGGGAATGTTTGGCGATGGGACATTGTATTTCATCTGAATGTCGGTATTACGTTATGGAGGACCATTAAAATAAAAAATAATAATAAAATAAAAAAGGGGGTGAGGGGTTATTCTGTGTTGATTTTATTTTTTAAATTGTTGTCAATATAAATGGACATGTTACCGCATACACAGTTGCGTTTGCGGCGTCCTCCACCCCGCTGTGGTAATCGCTTCGTCTAGCACTGATTCTAGCAGCACAGGTGCAGTTTTTACGTCTGTTGACATGGTAACCGCTATGCCTCCTGTCAATAACCGCAGGTGGCCAGTAATCGCTGATCAACACACAGATCTCTCTCTCTCTCTCTCTCTCTCTCCTCTTCCTCCTACTCATAAATGGAAAAATAGCCTGATCCAATTATCGTCGTCTGCTCTGGCAGTGCGTTTCACCTCCCACCCTATCATCATGGAACGATTGCAGGACCTGTGTGCTCTTTGTCTTAAATGTTGACTCTGACTGCACTTTCTCAGAAAAGGCATCGAGGAATCAGCTTTTTCTTGTGTGTGTGTGTGTGTGTGTGTGTGTGGGAGGGGGGAGGAGTGTAAGGCTGTCGTACTCTGCATGACATGAAGCCGTATGTCGTAACCCTCTCACTCTCACACAATCCTAGGAAGCTCTGCCCTTACAACTGTTCTTCATGGCGTGTTTGGGTGGCCTTTGCCAACCCTGTGCGTCCATGACTTACAGGTTGTTACTCTGTTTATAATAACTCCAGCCTTTTATCTGAACTTTGGGGTAGGCCATGCACACATGCTACTGTTGAATAGTCTGAGTTCCACTGGGAAAGTCTGTTTACTTAGATACTTTGGTCTTTGCACAATAGCCACATGTTTCAGAGTAGCAGGGAAATCTGCTACTGCTTTGAAAACACTATGCCAGCAATATTGGCCTTTAAATGTCTTTGCCGATACAGTATGTTGCCGTGTGCCGGGTCAAATCTAGCCCCGTCGGGCAAATGGAAGGTAGTGCCGCAACACAAGCGGGCCTGTGATGTTGATTAGACACTCAGTCAAGTTTGGATACACGGAAGGAAAGGCAGACGTACTGTATGTGTATCATTTGCTAGGGCAGCGCGCTCTACGAGCCAAGATATCCTGAGTTTGTTTGTGTGCTCATGTTCTACTGCGTGTGTGAATGTGGGTGTGGTGCTGGTGCCAATGTGTGGCCCTTTGTTTCAGAGGTAGATAACAGGTCGTTTGGCAAATTGAAGGTACCAAAAATTAGTGTTGGTGTCTCACAGGCTGTGTGAGAGCCCTGATAGTGACAAACGAAGCAGCTCTGTTATTTTTGTTCACTTATTCCCATCCTTCCTGGCTTCATGCCATCCACCACATAATCAGAGGCTGCGGAGGCAGTTGACAGGCAGGATTTGTTTTTCTTTTAAATCTATTTTTAAACTTTCCGCTTTTGAAGATTCCTGTAGCATTCAGTTGTAAGGCCTCCAAGAAACCCCCTCTCAGCTTATTAATTCATATTGGTTTCTAGTTGTATTTACTTTGTCACAGCTTCCATTCGAGGCTTCCATTTGTTTATTTTAAAGCAACAGAACAACAGAACTACAGAACAGACAACAGAACCAACTGTCAAAAAGCCACTGTACTGGCACAAAGGACATGAACAGTAAGGAGGGTTTCGGTCAAAAGAGGAATTCCAATTAGATTAATAAATGCATATTTTTTAGGGAAATTTAAAAATACTAAGCAGCAGTGTGTGTTTGGACAGCATTTAGGTTTTGATTCTGTTATTTCCTGGTTCAGAAGCTCTGGCAGGACTACTTTGCATAGATGTGTTTTTTTTCCTGAAGGTGCATGGCCACATGCGTGTATGTAAGTCAGTGTGTAGGAGATTGCTTTGATTGATAACAAAGAGGAAATTCTGTTTCCATTGCCTTTCATTGAAGACGCGGTGAATTCGTGGAAGGTTATTTCTGTCTTCATCAACATGTTTGTCAAGAAAGACGACGAGCATATCACATGCGTCAATAAGTTTCTTTGCGTGTTTGCGCATGTGTGCGCGCTAAGTGTGGTGCTAAAGCAGTGTATGGGCAGCCTAAAGCTAAGTGTTAAATGGACATAAATCTGCAGTCCATCATATGGCTGTTTGTTTACAGCTAAGATGGGCGGTGTGTGGCATGTGACCCCATTGACCACTGTGTGTGTGTGTGTGTGTGTGTGTGTGTGTGTGTGTGTGTGTGTGTGTGTGTGTGTGTGTGTGTGTGTGTGTGTGTGTGTGTGTGTGTGTGTGTGTGTGTGTGTGTCAGTGAGATAGGGGGTCAGAAAGGGTGAAAGGGGCCACGGTTAATACAAGGGCAGTGTTTGTGAAGGGCACGTGACAGTCATAGTGTGTGTGTGTGCGCACACACACACACAGACTTACTAAAAACAGAAGCTTATTGTGGTGGTGACCCAGCCCAGTGGAGTCCACCCACTGCAGTCACACATCGTATCACACATTGCTTTCTGTCTCTCATTCTCTCGCTTGTTTTCTCTCCTGCTTTCATTGCTTTTTTTTACTGTTTCTCTTCATCTCTTATTACACCTTCATTCTGGCTCATTTTCACTTTCAGCTGCGAGTCTTGTCGGCCTTGAGTTTCTAGTGATACTAGTACCTGCTCAATTAGCGTCCAGCAGTTTCCCATTCTCTCCTCCTCCTCTCCATCGGCCCTCGCTCACCGTATACCTCGTAAGATTCTCTCTCTCTCTCTCTCTCTCTCTCTCGCTCTCGCTCTCTCTCTCTCTCTCTGAATGAGGTGTGAAAACATATCACAGCTTTAGTCATGGAGCTCCTCGATGCCCTTCAGGCCTGCATGCGAGCTGTCGGCTTCCCTCTGACTCGGATATGAATCAGGATCTGTGGAACATCACACCCAGTCCCCTTGAACCCCTCCACCAGATATCATAGCACCTACTTGTGAATTCAAAATCCCACTTTAGTTCAACATCTAAAACTGCCTCCCAATATTTCGTATTGCAAAACATGTGGGTTTGGGCTAGATCATGTTATTACTTTAGATTCTAGAATTGTCTAGATTGTCTAGTCTACACATTGTCATACTGTCATGTTCATTTCATAACTATGCATATCAACCTTTTGAACATTGTAAGTTAATGCAACCATAGGTTTTTTAGATAGAGGCCTTTGATATTATACCCTAAGATATCGTCTTTAGCAAATTTGTTATTATGGTATGACCAAACAAGTGTAGCACGTTGTCATTCAAATCCATTTAAAACACAAATGTGATTATTGTGTGAGGCAACAATCTGTTTTTGTTTGCTTTAGACGTTTATTTATTTTTTTTAACTGAGAGAATTGTTTTTAATGATCTATGAGGACAAGAACTCGCATTGTGACAAGGCTAGCTGCTCTTGAAAACTGCATCAGGAGAACCAGAATCACGTGTTAATTTTCTGTGTGTGTGTGTGTGTGTGTGTGTGTGTGTGTGTGTGTGTGTGTGTGTGTGTGTGTGTGTGTGTGTGTGTGTGTGTGTGTGTGTGTGAGACAATCAGGACAGTTGAAACAGTCAAGTGTCTAATAGGCTGTTGTAAAACATCCTTAACACAACTGAAACATTCATGTCTTTTTTTTATGTCTCTCCCACTCTCCTCAATGTCAAGTCCTGAGTTCATGTGAAAGATGAGCCATGCTATGCCTAAAAGGATGGAATCTAAAGCCCCAGCGATTCTGTCTCCATCGCATCCTCCTGATCTATTAATGTCTTTTCCCTCTGTCTCGCTTTCTCCATTTATACCACGAGAACGTATTGATCTGTGACATGACTCTGTTATTATATACCCTCAACACACACACACACACACACACACACACACACACACACACATACACACACACAAGGCAGAGTTCCATATGTGGGAGGTGTTCTCGGCAGGAATCAGAAAACGTTTATTCACAGTGAATGTTTGCAAATACAAGGAATTTAGTTTGGCCCAAAAGAGTCAGCAGACATACTTAAAATGCAAGAGATAAATATTCCCTCTTTTACGCAGCTGATTTTGGTTTTTGGATACCTGCAAGAGATGATGAACTGTAGTCTCACATAAAAGAAACATGCGAAAAACATGTATGATTAATGGATGGCTTTTTCATCACTGTTTACACATGCACACCAACAACAGTCAACCGGCACAGTTTTGAATATCCCTGGCAAGGCATTCAAACAAATTGCAGACACATACACACACTGCTGTTGTGCCCAAATCTCATGTCAAAGTTACTGCTCGCAAACACAGCTGATGCCCTTATCGCCATTAGCAAGTATTGTTGGAGATATTATATAGCACATTAAAAGCAAGCGATGGCCTGCATGAAAAGGATCTGTTTATATTCCCTGCTCCTCCATCTCCTTGTGCCTCTCACCCGCCCTCCAGCCCCAGACATTAATCTTCTGACCAGGCGTAGCACACCAGCCCAGAGAGGAGTAGTACGGCTGCGAGGAAGGTTCATTGGATTCGATAATGCTACCTTTTCAAGCTTGATCATGTCACAAAGCACAAGCACCCTGTCACAATGGATAAGGTTAGCTCAGAATTTGTGATGCCAGAGCAAAAAGTGCTTTGGCTCGGGGTGGCGTGATATGTACGTCGCAAAATATTTCCAACACTAATTTATGATTTAAAATAGCCTTTTTGCAATAACGTAATTTGTAATAACAAGGACGCCACGGGGTTCATTTCTGTGAGGGATCATTTCTGGGATCAACACTGATGCCAGAAATGGAACTTTTGATCCTCAAGTGAAACATGATTACTACACTTCATAATCATAATGTGTTAAAGGTTTTTGCCATGACTCAGCAGCAAACCTTGTGATGTCACCATCTATTTCATATGATGGAAGATGAAGTCAGAGTTGGGGATGGAGGTTCGGGTGGTGCGTCTCTTGAGCAACATTAAGGAGGTTGAGCCGGCTTTCCGTAACGTCATCTTTTAACCATTCACTAATGGTAACTGAAATTAAAGGGCGACAGAAATACAAGCATGATTTAGTATGGGAACCAGTAATGTTAAGAGATTGGAGTTTTTAGAGGGAGAGAGAGAACAATGTAGACTGATTTGGACAATGGTTACTACAAAAACAAATGTACAATGGCCTGACAGAACTGAGCTACTCTATGTGCAAATGTGGTTTGCATATGTGACTGATAATATGTACGTGTAACAGGCACCTTTTTGAAATAAATGTAATTAATAAAGCCAAAGGTTTATGACAGGCAAACTATGCTTCCCAAGTGAATCAAAGTCTTCAGCAAAAATGGCCATCACAGGTTCTGGAGGAGGCAAAAAATAATAATGGCTAACTTTGCGGTTCAGCAGACACAAGGTTTTTATGAATGAGTTTGCTGGGACTTTGTGCCCTGGTTGTTGTTTGTCATTCACTTCCTTTCTGGTGTCATCGTTTCCTGTCTGAGGCCCACATGCACACCCAGAAGAGTGGGCGTGTGCCTCTGTGTTACTGTCGAGCACTTGTACTGTATGACTGAGAGGAGCCAGGAAGTGGTTAGCTGTCCCACAGCTTGTTGTGTACACACACTTCACACAGGTCTTTTGCCTTCCCCATACGTTTCAGACAATTCATAATTTCCAGGCCGATGCCGTGATATTTGTGTGTTTATTTAGGAAGTGTGTTAAGGTTTAAATATGTACACAGGTTACTGTTTTAGCACATTCATTTAGTCATTTTTCCGAGCAGAGCGGGCCATTGACTTCATCTAGGGAGTATCTTGTTGTCTTGTAGCTTTCGTATGCAGTCATTATATACACACAGACAGACAGACAGACAGACAGACAGACAGACACCTGTACGGCTGAGTCACACTAACCTGGTCTCAGAGCGTCCAAGTACACAGCCATTACAAGTGAGACACTCATTGCTGAGTGTTTATCCACTTGAACCACCACCTTCAGTCTTACCTACACCAGCTACCCGACTAGCCTCTCAAACCCACACAGACACACACACACCTGCCTACAATGTAAACACACATTACCCAGGCAAAACATGTACTGCTGTACTTAACAGATTAAATGTAAACCATACTTTTGCCGGAGCACATACATCATTTTTTATGAGTTTTTCACACTAAAAATGAATTAACGCTGAGGAAGGTGGTGAGGAAGGTGTAAACCCTGTGCGTGAGACTGTGCTTCAAAGACTTTGGCGATGGGGGATGGTTAAAATGAAGGATACCTCGGATGAACTGTCCGCCTAAACTTGCCATCCTCACAAGCATCCCGTATGATGATGACTAAAAGACCAGCATTGTTTCTTGTGATGATTTGTGTACGTTGTTTGAATCAATTAGTTTACTCATGGCTTTGGGCCTACAGTGCACTGGATCAACGGTAATGTAAGGATGTTAGGATGAAAGCATCCACTAAATGGATAAATAGTTTTTCTACGCTCCCAGATGACACATTCAGGCAAACACACTTCACCAACTCAGCTGTGAGTGGCGGAAATGCTGACTCAGGTGGTCAGAGGAGTGGTGTGTGTGTGTGTGTGTGTGTGTGTGTGTGTGTGTGTGTGTGTGTGTGTGTGTGTGTGTGTGTGTGTGTGTGTGTGTGTGTGTGTGTGTGTGTGTGTGTGTGTGTGTGTGTGTGTGTGTGTGTGTGTGTGTGTGTGTGTGTGTGCACGCACCGCATCAAGGCGGCGAGAGCGGCTCAGATCCTCTTTGTTGAGCCGTCCCGCTTTATTTTTAGTTTGAGGTGGAAAAGAACTGCCTGTCACAGGGCCTTTAGTCAGTAAGCATGACCTCATATCCCCCCCCCCCCACACCCTTCCTCCGCTTCCCGCACACAAACAGTGTACACACACATATGCATGCACGCACGCACGCACACACACACACTCCCTTTATGTCGGCCCAGCGTTCTCATTCAGTCGTACACAAACACGCGTCCGTACAGACGTGAACACACGCTGCATTGTGGAGACCCTCACAGACGTCTCCCTGTCGGACAGAGAGCTCTTTGGAGAGAGTGCTGAGTAACGCCAGTGTTACATCCATGCCGCATCTGGCCTCCGAGCCTCTTCAACACTAAACTTCAGTTGGCTTTAAGGCAGTATTTCCATGACAACCCCCCCCCTCATCCATCCATCCATCCATCCATCCATCCCCACTCCCTTATGTCCACTGACTCGTACTGAACAGTTTTCTTTGAAATATAATTGAGCGGAGCGAATTGTCAGGGTCGTTTTGTTTTTTTGTTTTTTTTCTTCAAATTTTCTTTTTTTCTTTTTTTTGTTTCTGGTGGGGTTATTAGAAGGCTCTATTTATGGAATGAACTGTGGCTTACATGTCAGCAGGATGAGGGTGAGAACTGAACCGAAAATATATCACTCGTTCTCTGTTCCTCAGAACACTTATCACTTTTGGGTTCCATCGTGAAATCACACCAGTGTGTCAAAATGTGTCATTTGCTTATGATTGTCTTCATCCAATAGTTTCTGAAGGATGGGCAGGGGAAACACCTTCTGGCAAGGTGTATAAACCTCAGAGGCTTTATTTAGTTATTTATTCTTATTTTATTTTATTCTACACCGTCTGCTCCTCCCTTGTGCTGGGACTAATCCTAATTCCTATTCTGCAGATCAAATCTCAGTAGAGCTAGAGGCCCAAAGTGGATTGGGGCGTTGAAGCCCTCTGCCCTTTCTTCTGAACCTTAGATTGTCTTATCTACACACATGCATGGTCCATATCATAAGCCACGACACATTCCCCGACTTTCGAAAGCAATAGATCTCAGATCTGTGTTCCCACGGAGCTTTGAGGAGCCATCTCTCTTCTGCCTTCCCTCAGGCTTTGAACCCAATCTCTTTGTCTGTCTGTCTGTCCGTCTGTTTGTCTGTCTGTCTCTGTCTGTCGCTCGGTTTCTGTCTCAAGCTTTATTGACATGTTTTGATAAAATAATCTGTTGCAAGTCTGTATCGGGTAAGTTAATGAATTCATAAAAAAACCTACTCTCTCCATTTCAGTAAATTGTTCAATAAAGCTTCATCGGCATGATGTTTTGAATTGAATACACATTGCCAAAGCATGAATACAAACAAAATATAAGACTGTATGATAATTATATAAATACATAGAAAGTAATACATGGTACACCAAATACAATGACTCTTGCTATCTCTGTCGTTCTATTTCCTCTTGACTGTACATCTCTGTCTCTGTCTCTCCTCCCACCTACCTTCTTCCCTTCTCTTTCAGTCTCTTGTGAAACCTGACCTAGCAGCTGCCCCTGGCGGTCTGCCACCCTGCACCCTCTAACCCTGCTCACCTGCGTGCAGTGTGCAAATATGTAGCCCCTCAGTCGCATACATAATGTTACAAGCATGCGTATGTTAAATTGTGTGTCGTTCTTTAGCACTAGATTGGCTTGTGTTTCCTGTGTGGGAACCAGACATCTGGGAGTTAGGGAGGTGGGTAGGGTTTTTTTGTTTTTTTTCATGTATGTAACCAGGCACCTTTGTGACAGCATTTCTATTGTCTGTCTACTGACTGCCTTTGAACTGCTTGTGTGTGTGTGTGTGTGTGTGTGTGTGTGTGTGTGTGTGTGTGTGTGTGTGTGTGTGTGTGTGTGTGTGTGTGTGTGTGTGTGTGTGTGTGTGTGTGTGTGTGTGTGTGTGTGGTCCACCTCACACTCTGCATCATTTTGAGAAAGTAGTGCATTTTAAGTTTCCAAATCGTGCTCATATAAACATTTCCATAGCTGATGATGGTTTGTGGCTCCAAATAGGCCACGGATAGTGCATCAGCTCCAGCAAGTGACACAACACAGGCAGATCTGCCGCTCGCTTGAGCACTTAACATGGAAGGGGAAACACCATTAGAAGCAGTGTGGTACGTCTGCCTTTTTCCTTTTAATGGCTGTGTGGAGCTGAAGTGGAGATGGAGCCAGTGGAAGAGTTAATGTATCTGGAGGACGAGGAAATGAGAGTGAGCGAGTGGAAGTGGTGTGACGATGCACCTGTGGTGGGCCCTCAGCCCCTACCAAAACCAGGCTGTGGGCTGTTTGACCAGATGTGCCCCACCACTTATCAGAGCGCTCTGCAGTTAACTCATCTCTGTAGGCTTCTGAGCACTTTTGCATTTGTTGTTTTTCTGCTTTTGATGTAATTAACAATGGGGTGTTCTGCATTATGGCATTCTGAGAACTTATCAAAACAGCTTGGCTCTCACAGCATCATCATATTCTTCCACATTATTCTGTAGCCATTAGAAGCTGCTGTGCTCAATCAAACCCTTGGTCTAAATGTATATTGTGTATATGTACACACATACATCCCAATCCTGTCTTAATTGATAGTGTGTGTGTAAAAATGTGCAACTTTGTGTTAATCTTTTGTGTACAGCCATTGCCATACATACATACATAATACATAAACCGATCAGCCATAACATTGTTCATCTCGTTCCAGTGGCACCTGTCCAGGGGTGCGATATATTAGGCAGCAAGTGAACAGTCAGTTCTTGAAGTTGATGTGTTGGAAGCAGGAAAAATGGGCAAGCATAAGGATCTGAGCGACTTAGACAAGGACCAAATTGTGATGGCTAGACGACTGGGTCAGAGCATCTCCAAAGTGGCAGGTCTTGTGGGGTGTTCCCAGTATGCAGTGGTTACTGCCTACCAAAAGTCCTCCAAGGAAGGACAACCGGTGAACTGGCGACAAGGTCATGGGCACCCAAGGCTCATTGATGCGTGTGGGGAGTGAAGGCTAACCTATCTGGTCCTATCCAACAGAAGAGCTACTGTAGCACAAATGACTGAAAAAGTAAATGCTGGCTTTGATAGAAAGGTCAGAACACACAGTGCATCACAGCTTGCTGCGTATGGTGCTGCGTAGCTGAGACTGGTCAGAGTGGCCATGCTGACCCCTGTCCACTACTAAAAGCGCAATAGAAGATGGCCTGGTCTGATGAATAACATTTTCTTCTACATCATGTGGATGGCTGGGGTTAGGGTCCCATCCGATAGAGCAGCGGTCCCCAACCTTTTTTACGCCACAGACCGGTATTACGTCAGACAATATTTTTGCGGAGGTGTGACGGAAATATACCCCTAACGGCATTAAAAATGACAGGATACGTATTGTCTGTATAACTATAATAATTTATTGCGAGCAAAGAAATATTAAACATTCAAGTTTAGTCTTGTCATCCATTTCAAGTCTTGGAAAACACACATCAGAATCTAGCTTCCGCTCATCCAAGAGAGGAAAAACACCTCTTGCAGGCATAAAAGGTGAAACATTTTAAACAAAATGTGATTGATCGTTAACACCAGGTCAAAAATTGTCAAGAACAAATAGATGTCACCGGGCTCAATTAAAGCAAATCGTACAATATAAAGTGCATACAATTTACAACTCTCCATAACGCTGAATCAGTGGGAGCTCTGGGCTTGTTTTTCTGCAAGGAGACGGTCCCATCTCGGGGTTATGGGAGACAGTGACACTTGAAGTATGTTCTGAATGTCCAGTTTGTTCCGTAGTTTAGTTTTAGTTGCCGTTACTGCAGAAAACCCTGCTTCACAAAGATATGATGTTGCAAATGGAAGCAGGGTTTTCAGTGCCTTTGTGGCGATCTCAGGATATTCTGCTTTGATTTTGATCCAGAATGTCGACAGAGTTATTGTCTCAAACATACTTTTAAAGCCGCCATCATTTGCGGTCTCCAGCAATTGATCTTCTTCCAGCACCGGCACGAATCTATTCCTTCCCAGTTCGCTGTTCTTTTTTTTTTTGGGAAGTAACACTCGAACTCTTTCGCCTCCTTTGAGGCGGGACTAGCTGGCCATTGACCGTAATTCCAGTATCGTTAGAGCTATTTTTTGCTATGAACTAGTTCCGGCTTCCCTCCCCCCACCCCCTAGGGCGGACAGCCAGTCAGTCGCCCCGGAAGCCATGCCCCGAAGCCAGAGAATGACTAGCACTGCTGGAATCCGAGACGAGGCAGCAATGGTCAGCGTTCAGCGAGCGTCTTTACCGCTGAGCCATCCGGAGGCCCGCAAGTTATTTATTCTTTCTTCGTGACCTGGCACCACATGACCCACGACCCAGTACCGGGTGGCGACCCCAAGGTTGGGGACCGCTGCGATAGACCATCTGTGGGATGTGCAAGAACAACAAGCCCGGTCCATTGGGGCCCCACCTCACAACTTATACCATTTTCACACTTCAACCTGGGTCACCCCACTAAATTTGGTGTGAAATAAGCGATTGAGACCTTTCCCATTGCCAGGAGAAATGCCGTTTTTTTTCTGGTGAGTCACATTCTATGTCACAAACACGCCAGAAAAGAGGCGTGTCATGGTTCCAGTGTGATTGGGAACAAACCCGTAGAGGGGACAGCAACTTAAAATACTTTATTCTCTTTCAAGTTTTACAGTTTTATGTCATTGTTTGTTTAAGTCGTTCTAAAGAATCGGCTCGTTGATGAACAACCGGACACTACAGTAGAACCACACTCACAACATTTCACAGTCCCCCATGCGGAAAAAAGTCAAGGGATATGAAATGATGTAATGATACATGGATATTCCTGTCTATTGATGCGCCAGCGTCCGGAATTTAAAAGTGCATCGCATCGCACGGGTAAAGGGGCTAAAACTAGCGGGTCGACCCGGGTGTGTTGGGCTGTTTACATCAGTGCCGATCGGAGGTGGAGCTGATTAAAACCGGGATCTATTGCCGGTTCATTTGCAGTGGGAAAGGGGTATTACAGGACTTAAAGGATCTGCTGCCAATGTCTAGGTGCCAGATACCACAGGACACCTCAAGAGGTCTTGTGGAGTCAATGCCTCGACGAGTCAGAGCTGTTTTGGCGGCACGAGGGAGAGCTACACAATTTAGTGGGCATTACACCGTTTTAACACCATTAGTGGGTTTCAACCCGGGTCATTGACACGTTGGCCTCCATAAAGGAGGCCCCCTCTAAAGAACAGCGATGTGGCGTCTGGGATGCCCCATGACACCCCGACGAAAAAATTTAGCATGTCTTGAGCTTTTTCTTCAGCTTGGCCTACAGCAGGACCAATACAATACTGCCGTACAATTTCAAACATTAGTAATGTATCTTTATAGAAGGTGAATGGTTCTAATCGTAAATTCATACTCTCTTCCTCCGTCTCTTCCAGGTCCTTATGGTTGAAGTACTGTGTGGCCCATCCTGCCATGCCTCCTGCCATGACGGATCTCCTGGACATGTGGGCGGCCCACTCGTCCCTGGCCGTTCACACTCCGGACTTGGTCACTGTGGACTTCCTGCTACCCACGGGGATCTACATTCAGATGGACGTCCCCCGCGACGCCACCATCCAGCACATCAAACTGGTGAGCGGGAATAGAGTTACAGGGTTGGGGATGTGGGTGGGTTGGCGCTAGGCCTGTCGCGATAATTACTTTATCGACTTAAATTTTTCTGACTCTGGTAATTGCCTGTTGTGTTTACATCCGACTTTGTTTACATAAGAATGTCTCTGACATTTTAGCCAGCATAATGACAGAATAAACAGCAGGGGTTTCCCTACCATTATAAGACTTGGGCAGAGAGTCCATTTTATTTATTGTTTTGGTTGTGTGGTTTTATTTTATTTGTTTTACTTGTGAATTTTAAGATTTTTTTTTCACTTTACATTTTCTGAATATTCTTAAGAATTAAAAGGTTATTGCTATTTGAAAGCGTATTATACTATTATATTATCATTATATCAGTGGAAAAAAAATTATTAAAATTGCAAATATATTGTTAACGCAGTTATTTCTGGGACAACATCATCCAACAAAAGTTATCGTGACAGGCCTAGGTGGCATGGGACAAAATGCTGGTCTCTAGTTGTATTGTGAAGTCTAAATTAGAGTTGAACCAATCACAAACAGGAGGAGAGGAGGATAACAAGCAAAATAAACTGCTTTTACTGAGAGTTTAGATGTTGATCTCTATTGGGCTAGAGGTGTGTTTTTATTATGTCTGATCAAGTTCAGGAGCATATGGGGTCATGTCTTTTCATCATTCTCTTTCTAACTTCTTTGTTTACAGGGATACAAGCTGGCACACGTGCACACACGTGGGCTCGGCCACGGTCAGCTAGACATTGTCTATTGCTTGTTTTGACAGAGCTGGCTGTCGCTGCCGGATAGTTGTTTTGTTTTGCGAGTGGCCGGCACTCAGGGCATGCAAATACTACATGACATCATTCAGGATTGCAGCCCGTCAGCCAAAACGGAGTTCAGGGGTGACCGACTACACATGCCCCCTTGAGATTAAAGAGAAAGTTGGTTTTCATAGTTTTTTTTCATTGTTTTGTAAGAATGAAACCTCCTTTGTGATGGTGTGCCTTAAATAAGAAGTTTCAATGCCAATACCACTCTATTTCAGGGTCAATAAAGTTTCTGTCTGTCTGTCTGTCTGTCTGTCTGTCTGTCTGTCTGTCTGTCTGTCTGTCTGACACGCGCACCCACACACACACACACACACACACACACAGCGTGTTTTCCCCCAGACAGACTCTGTTGAAAAGTGCCTGAAGGTATTCGTCTGAATAGTAAACAATAGGTCATTCTGTGCGTTTGCAAGTCTTCCCACTGGTTTCTCTGAACCATCATTGGCACCGCTTGACATTTAACTTGACAAGCAGTACAGTCTGATTTACAGAAGCTATTCTGTCTGGCTCTCTTATAGATATCGCATTAAAGAGTGTATTTGAGGCTTTCAGTTTGTCATAGTGCTGCGAATAACCGCGCCCCCAGCTGTATCGCCATGGGCCTGAAGCTGTTTTACGATCTCTAGAACCCTGCAGTACCGTATGTGCAAACATGGCCATGTGCTGCTCAACCCATCTAAGGCTGTGTATGTGTAAGAAGACTTTAAAAATATGTTCCCTAAGGTTTTCAACCAAAGCAGTAAATTCAAGTGTTATCCTCACATTCAATGATGGACTAGTAAGATACTGAAGGAGGTAGGGCTGCTGACGTTCGCCAAAATAAAGGGAGAGGTGGACAAACAGAACAGTGACCAGGAGGGAGTAGTCCATGCAGAGAAGCGATCGCCCTCTTGCCAATGGAGGACGACTTCCCTATCCACATCCGAGCAGAGAGCACAGCATCCCACAGCTAAAGGGTTAAATTTCATACATGCTGAAAGACTAGGGTTCTTCAGCTGCATTTCCAAGATAGCATTTTTTTTTTTATTCATAGAAAGAATAATTTCTGTTTTCATTAAAAAAAAATTGTTATACCTTTTAAAAAGCCATCCCATCTTGCTTGCTTCCCGGTCAGGCTACATCTTCCACTGTCAATATACTGTATGACATCATGTGACAGTTGATGTTTTTGTTTTGCTGTATGCTACTGGACTTGGTGTTCTTTTGCACTCTCTAATTGGCGCTCCCAGGCTTGGTTGCTCGACATCAAGCGACTCTGACAAACTTTGATACGACTCAAAAGTTGTCGGCCCCCCGCAACGTTTAGTGAACGGGCAGCAAAAGGAGCACCAAGGTTCTAACTGCCCTCTTACCTCACCGCCAGCTCCTATGGAAGCAGGCCCAGTCGTACCCGCTGTTCCCCGTGCTGGGGGAGATGGAGGGCCACATGTTCGAGTGCGTCAACCAGGCGGCCGTGCACGAGGAGCTGGAGGACGAGACACGACGGCTGTGCGACGTGCGCCCCTTCCTGCCCGTGCTCAAGCTGGTGACCCGCAACTGCGGCCGCGCCGACCGCCTGCTGGACTCCAAGATCGGCGTCCTCATCGGGAAAGGTGTGTCTGAATTGTCAGTAAAATAAACTAGATTAAAGGGGCGACGGTGGCACAGGAGGTAGAGCGGGTAATCCAGTAATCACAGGGTTCCTGGTTCGATCCCTGCCTCCTCATGTCCTTGAGCAAGACCCTGAACCTTTAACTGCTCTCGAAGAGCAGGTCTGTGCCTTGCACTGTTGCCACCATTATCGATGTATCAATGTGTGGATGATTGTGAGGCATGTATTGTTAAGTACTTTTGAGTGGTTGCACAATTAGAAAAGCGCTATATAAATTGCATTCCATTAACCATCTTTAGGACACGTGTAAAATAGACTATCTCTATAAAGTACACTCAAAACCACTTCAATCTTTAAAAAAGTTGATTGATTTTGGGAGTTTTGTGACTTACAAGTCTAAATATGCCAGGCGGTGCCACCGTGTTTCAGACTGTGAAAAGGCCTCCAAAGCTTTATTTACTTTTATTAATTAATTTATTTATTTACAATTTTTAACAAATTATGGGAAAAATCTAACAAATTACATCTTTCAACTTATTCACGAGACATATATTAATAAACAAAAATAACTTTTTACAAAATAAGGTACTATAAATGCATGTATCTCCATGTTTTACTCCCCTTTAAAAACCTTATTTGTCATTTACAGTACCAATATATATATATATATATATATATATATATATATATATATATATATATATATATATATATATATATATAGTTTGTTTTTACATTGTAGAATAAATCACCGACACAAAAAATCTGATCACCCGTAGTGATCAGTGGATCCCGCCCTCCCAGTTTGAGCATCCAGATACATAGAAGCACTAGAGTCGATAAGTGAGACAATACATCACCGCACACACCGCAACACTCAAGCCTCCATTGCATTAGCTGATATGGCTCCTCAACCACAGCGGGCCAATACAAGGCGCAGCATGGGAAGGGACTGGACAGGCTCCGAACGTGCCTTCCAGTACTCAGCCTTATCTCTTTCGCAGATTAGGAATAGGAGCCACAGTGGAACCCCCCCCCACCCCCCCCAGAGACCCTCTAGTGGGAATGTCAGGTCTTTTGAAATTGTTAACCCATTTCCTTTTGTGCACTATAATCACACACCGTCCATAATGCGTGTGCAGACCTTGAGCATGCATTTATTTTGGGATTCAGATTAGTCACCAAAAAATCTGATGGAGGGGTTGATGACCATATGTCTTAGTTTACACATCATTTCATACAGTGCAAAGATTGGTCTATTCGCGCCACTCACACAAGTCTACTTGTCTTTACTCACACAACAAGATTATTTTAATTATTTAATTTTTTTTTTATGGCCAAAGAGAAGCTCCAAAGAGAGATCAGAAAGCGGAGTGGGATTCGGCTCTGACCCTAATCGAAGGAAACTCAGATGATATTGATCTTCAGCCTCCTGGCTCCCTTTTGGGCTGACCAGATTCATTGTTTTTTTAAGTCTTCTGTCAGAGCAAAGCGCTGCTTAAAATGGAACCCCTGCTGGCCACACTCTCACTCAAACACAAACACAAACACACACACACACATATGCACATACTCACACACCGACCGACACTCATGCATACACAACCCATTTAAGGCGGCGCAGAGCTCCCCTTTGAGTGCTGCGCATCAAACGAATGCTTAGTCTTTAAATGTCAACATGTTGTGTTCATTTTTGAAGAGAGTATTGTGCAGTGCTTCCACTGGAGACGAAAAATGTAATTTCAGCTGAGCAGGGACGTGCGTCGGCCTCGCAGCGTTTCAATCCCCGGTCAGTGGGTGTTTGTGTCTGTACAACAGGGTTCTGGTTCCACTCCGCAGGGACTGCCATTGGGAGTCCTTAACAGATATTTAGCACCAGTTGCTTCCATCTGGCTTCAAGTATCGCTCGGGTGCTTTTTGACATTTTATATTGAGGCTGAGGGGTTTTTCCAACTCTCCTGCCTGTTTGCTTCTCATTCACTCTACTCAAGAGCCTCTAAAGGTTTTTATTATTGTGGGAAACCTCAGTTATATGAGATAAAATGACATGTCATCACCAATTTTCTTTCCTTTTCCAAGGCAATATATATAATATATCTACACAATATAAAGATATCAGGGTTCTTACCAGGTCCGCCAATTGCTTGGAGTGCTTGAATTTTGTCCTCAGAAATGTAACTATTGGAATACCATGAAAATTACCCCCCTTTCTGATGAAGTGCTTGAAAGGTCCTTGAAAATGGGGGGGCGGGGGGGGGGGTGCTTAAAAAAAGTACTTACAAAGCCCTTTCATTTTGTAATGACAGAATGAACTCTGAACTCTATATGTATATCACAATTTCTGCTCATGAATTTGAAATCCCATGTTAGCTACGTCAACCTCATTTCCTTATATTGAAGTATACGGCTATTCATGAATGACCATATAGTCCATATAGGACTATATAAATATGAAATACATTTTTCAAATAAAGCTCCCTCGAATATTTAAGACCTCATATGGCGACACATTTTCACTTCCCATAGATAACAAAAATGTCCATTACTGTATGACAATATTTAACATTATATATACACAATATTATATAATATTATTCAATATAATATGTTACAAAAGTTTAAGTGAAATTTAAGCAGTAAGCTTTTTTTAAGTGTTTACATATTTGTTACTGGTCCCTTCATGTCATTGCTTAAATACAGTCGGTGCATCCGGCAGCCCTTTCATAAAGGGGTCATGATGGTTAATTCATCTATGGGTGCTTTCTGACCCCTCGACCCTCCTTCCCAGGTCTCCATGAGCTGGATGCACTGCAGGACCAGGAGGTGAAGGACTTCCGTTCCAAGATGCTGCGCATCAGCGAGGACAGGATGCAGTGCTTCCAGACCATGACGTGGACAGAGTGGCTGCAGGCCTGTTTCTCCCCGCACCTGGAGGGAATGGCCATCACCGACGGCCTAAGCGACCGGCCAGCCGACCTCAAAATCATCATCCACTTTGACCAGTCTCAGGTGAGCTAGCAGCTTCCCGGGTGACGAGCTGGTGGCTTAATTGCCCCCTATCGGCCCCGCATGGGAAAGTAGTTGGTTTGTCAGTGGATGTTGATTCTACTGTGTCTTTTAAATTAACCCTTTTTAAAGCACAACCGTCAACTTGGCTAGATTCCTGAAATTGATGAAAGATGTAGTTTAAGAAATTACACTTCATGATACACAACCCCTCCAACGCACTTTGGGAACAACGTTGGCGTGAAGTACAGCAAACGCCCTTGGACGCCAAACAAACAACTTTGGCCTTCCACTATGTTTGTGTATCACACCAGTGTAAACACAAGTAACCTTGCCACTTTCTCTGCCCAAAGTTGGTAACTCTGATGGAGGCTGTCACGTGACTGGGGCCCAACTAGCTAGCCATGTGACAATGTTAAGTGGGTCACCACCATCAGTGAAATTATGCCATCCTTTCTGACACACACACACACACACACACACACACACCCACACACACACACCCACAGCTCAAGGGAGTAAAGCCCTCTGATTAAAATGAATCTCTCTCTCTCTCTCTGTCTCTCTCTCACATTTCTGATACAAAAATGTGATTGAATATTAAAACAGATGGTTTTGTCCCAGCCAGTCTTTATATATCAGCTTCAATCAACCTCAGATTCACGTGCGTGGGCACGAACATACCATCTGTTCCACTGTCCTCAGGTGGACATTGGCAGGAAGTCTTTTTTGGGAGGTCAGCCACAATAACCCAGATTAATGACAGGAAGTGTATGGGGACACAGTTGTGTGGTTACCCCGCTCAGGCCGTTATCTCAGTTCTCTGTAGCATTTACGAGATATGCTTTTGTCTGCTACGAAGCCATGGTCTGCTAATCTTGTCCCTCGCTGCAATTTCAAACCTGATGCAGTAGTCGAGTGTCAGACAGGCATGTAATGGTGGGAATGATTCAAATTTTATCTCATAATATTCCCGCATGGCAAGGCCGTTCAAAATAACCTAGCAGGTACTATACACACAGCTGTGGTCTAAAGAGATTCTACATTCACCGAGTGCCTTCTCCCCTGTAGAGAAATGAGATGGAGGGTTGACGTGTATAGACTTGGTCTCGTTGAACCACCAGGGCCAGAATTAAACAATGAATAGAAATGTGGACCCCGCTCTTCAGAGTTTAATCTCAAAAGACTCAAACGGGTGATCCTACACATCACTATCACATAAAGGGGTGCAGGAAAAAATTGAGAATGGTGATTCTGTCTTCTAATATTCACAATAGAAGTTCAGATTCCAAAAAAAGTGTGATAGTGTGGTTTTATGTTCTCCTAAGAACTATAAATTGTTGGTTTGCGTTTGTGACTTTGCGCAAGGGGCGTTCCCTGGAAGTAATGCATTGGAAGCGATGGGTGATCAACATTTTGCGGTTTTATTTCCGATATGTTGGAAAACATTGATCCGCAGCACAAGTCAAATGTGCAAATTCAAAGTTTACCAATTACTATGTGACGCAGTGACAAAATAGCATACACAAACAGTTCATTCAGGTTTGGTGATTTTATTGTCAATTAACAGGGTCATTGTAAAGTTCAGTTTACAGTTTATTTTTAGAGGATCTTGCAATGAGGGAGAGTAATTCCACATTGTGACTCTGTTCCACAGTTCAGTAAGTTCCTCTGTAATAAAATGCTGAGCAGGACATAACTTCAACCCTCTTCTCCTGTCTCTGCGTGGAATGGGGCGGACCGACCAGCTCCTTTTCGGCGCTTTTGTCGGTTTAACAACCCTTGAACAGCAATTCCTCCTTGGCATAAACAAGCTCCAATGCCCTGTCTGCAGCCATGTTTGCTGCTTCACGCTTTTCTTGGTTTACTACTTCCTGCTTCACGCGGTAGTCTCTCTACTGCCGCCCATCATTTCTGAGAATACTGCAACAGACAATGCAAAAATGGAAAATTATGCTACCAGCTTTATCTGTGCAACAGTATTTTCATTATTATTATTATTTTTTTAAATGTTGCCATTTGTACCAGGGCCGCATTGCTGTTTTCAAATTTTTGCAGAGGACTAAACTGCCGGTCACATGTTCATTTCATGCTCAGTACCAAGACACACTCAACTGTTGCATCTGCAGTATGTGTTGAGAGGGTTCATGCTCTAAAAACCTGCGAAGAGGTGATCTACTGATAAGTATATTTTGATATACTTGAAGTTCTTGTTATTTCCATAATTAAAGGCAAATTATAAGTAAATCCAATTTATTCAAGGTTAAAAATGGCAGATTTAAACAACTTTATTGATCCCAAGAAGGGCAATTTATTTGCAGCTCACACAGTCCATACAACTCCATACTCACAGGGAAGGTACAGTAGTTGTATGTCAAAGACAACAGATCAACATACATGGGTCGATAATGAGCAGCAGTAAATAAAATAAAACATTTCTTATGGTTCATATAATAACCCAGTTTAAAAGAATGTAGCAATCATTTAATATCTATTTTATTCTATAGTATTCGACTTACTGCATTACGTTTTAGAACATATTGTGCATAATCACTGGGTGCGTTGCATTGACATTTCACTGCATATATGTATGAAAGTTCGATATGTATGTGACGAATAAACCTCTTGATCTTGATCTGAAATGACTACTATCAGCTTTAAGTAGCTCAATGGCAGAAGGAATCAAGGACTTAGCGTAAGGTTTTGTTCTTCTAAGGGGCACTTTATAGCGCCGGCCTGAGGGCATTATAGTGAATTCACTGGAAAGAACATGGTCAGATTGACTGATAATTCCTTTTGCTTTCTGGGCACCTGTTTCTCCCAAAAGGAGCACAAGTCTCCTTTGATTGTGTGTGTAATATGTTCTTCTTATTTCAAATGGGAAAATGATCGAATTGAGAAATTTTAAATCTAATCATGACCCAAAGAATCTAATTAAAATTGTAAGATTCCCACCCCTACTCACACATGGTCACTACTGGGATGAACGACTTGGAGAAGTGAGGCATCCTGCGAGGGTGGATGTGTGGAGTCTGTAACCTGACGAGTGATTGGAGCCAAAGCCAAGTAATGAAAGGAGGGGGTCGATGGTTGGTTGCTTGCTTGCTTGCTTGCTTGCTTGCTTGCTTGCTTGGTTAAACACTAGATGGCTGCTAAATTCTGGATATGTCGCCTCTCACATGAGGAACGGGCGTATCCTGCGGATGTAGAAATGTCTGTTGTGCTTTTAGATCAACTGGTTGATAGACAGTCTCTGGAGTTGTGTTGGTAAATGCCGCCATGTTTCCTGTTTTTGTGTTTGTGTTCGGTGCCCCAGAAGGAACTGTGAAGAAACTGCTATCTCCCCTTCCCTTTCACTCACAATATTAAAAAATTGTTGTTTAAGCTAGAAAGGTGCCTCAGGCATCAAGCATCAGAAATGCCTTCTGTCACGGAGAGGGAATACCCTCTAACGGGTCACTAGGTGCATGTACTTATTGGCTCTTTTTTTTCTCCATCTTTTTGCACACATGCCTCTGTTATTAAAGCAAAAAGCTTTCATGAATGACTCCTATTGAGTTCTTTAAACAAGCCTTTTCAGAACACGTTTTCGGCAGCAGCAAATGGCCAAGCGTGTGTATTCATGTTATTCCACATATTCCTCTTTCACATATTGCTTATCTTCTGAGCAGGATATGAGCTCGCTCAGAATGCAGGGACAGCGTCACAGCGGCAGATGTTATTTTTGTTCAGCCGACTGACACCGACTGACACTTTAATCAATAAATTGTTCTCCCTTTGTACTCTGTCTCCGTCTGCTGTTTCTCTGTCTGCCTCTGAGCAGGACTCGGCCAGTCTGAAGGTGCTTCCATCCTGCACGCCCACTGAGCTGATGGATCAGGCGCTCAGGAAGTGGCTGACCACCCACGGGTCCGAAGAGGAGGCGCGACGAGGGCCCTACGTGCTAAGGGTCAGCCAACGTCTGGAGTTCCTCTGTGGGGACCACCCCCTCATTCAATACAAGGTTGGTGTAGCCTGCAGTGGACAAGGACTCTGTGACTATTACCCCTATCCCAACCCGGTAACACCCGCTAACACCCGCTAACATCCGGCATTTGTCACCAGAGGGAAAGGAAAAACCTGGGTTTCAGTCCCGGGCCAAATGACCCTGCAATAGACACAGGTTTTAATCGGCTCCACCTCTGATTGGCTCTGATGTGAACAGGACACCCGGCTCGACCCGCAAATTTTTGCCCCTTTACCTCTATGCGATGTGAGATGAAATTCCAGACGCTGGCGCCTAAATAGAGGAATATCTGTGTATCATTCAATCATTTCACATATATATATATATATATATATATATATATATAT
This sequence comes from Zeus faber, assembly GCF_960531495.2. Lineage (NCBI taxonomy): Eukaryota > Metazoa > Chordata > Actinopteri > Zeiformes > Zeidae > Zeus > Zeus faber. The sequence continues at coordinate 26,847,017 of NC_137197.1, read as the reverse complement.
ATATATATATATATATATATATATCTCAGAAGTTATTGACTTTTTTCTGCATGGGGGACTGTGAAATGTTGTGAGTGTGGGGACCACAGCAGAGAACCCCCCACGCTCCCCGCCAGGCTCCAAGTCACTCCAGCATCACCCCAAGCCGAGCCCCACTCCCCGCCACCAAAGGACCGGCCGCATGGAGTATCCATGCTGCTTCTAGTGCAGTGTTGGGTCATTCTTGAACGATCCGATTCTTGTGAACGGCTCAAAATACTTTTTTTTTTTTTTTTCAAGTTTTCCAGTTTTATGTCGTTGTTTGTTTAAATTGCTGTCTCCTCTACTGTTTTGTTCCCAATCATACTCGAACCATGACGCGGCCCTTTTCCGACGTGTTTGTGACATCGAACGTGACGCACCAGAAAAAAATGACATTACTCCTGGCAATGGGAACGGTGTCAATCACCTATTTTTAGCAGGTTGACCCGGGTCTAAAAAAAAAACACGTCAATCCGCTAATCTTGGTGTGAAAACAGTATATGACAATCATGGTGTTGGGCTTTTACAGCAGTTTCTAAAGAAAATGTATTCACAGTAAGAGCCTGAGGGGTTGAATGCAAACCGAGCCCCAACTCAGCCCCCAAAGTTATGTCATCAATTCAACGTTACACTCAATAGGGTCACCCACTGGGTAATAATGGCTCAAAGTGAATACAACAGGGTACACTTGTATCTTCGCACTGCAGAACTCGGTCTCTCAAACTCCATAAGAAGTCCTAGAATGCAATAAATGGCGTCCATGTGACCTCAGCGGTCCAAGGCATGAAAGGCTTGTTATACAAGACCAAGACGTCTTTCACATCAGGTCTGCCCTTGTGAAGTCCTCTTTGTTTACTTATGGATTGAAATGAATCGTCCTTAACTGCCCGGCTCAAGGCTAAAAGAGTTTTTAGGGATGTGTGTAGAAAGGAGAAAAGGGGGTCAGTAATGCATAAAGAACAATGGTGCAATCAGACCAAACCAACTGATCATGATGGTCCTTTCCCATGTAAGAGGCGGTAAGTCGTGGTTATCCTTGTGGTGGAAAACTAAGGAAAAACGGTTGCACACAAGCACTCATTTACTTCCACATTAATACGTAATACTCAATAGGCAGTCATGAGGTTATGGCGATCATTGAAGTGTTTAAATGCGTAACGTTAGTGCGATTAATCCAGGTCGTCAGCCGCCAAGTTTCTCAGCTCAAACACCCCATGTACATCTGTTTCTCTGGTGTGGACATAATGTTTGAGGAGCCCTCCTTACTATTCTATCTTAAATGCACTTTGTTGTTGCAGAACACCGGCTCTCTATTTGTCTTGTTGAGTCAGAAAGCAAGCAGTGACAGGGGGTTGCTTTTCCGTTCCCCCCTCGACCTCTCTCCACTGCATGTGTGTACTAGCTGCATATCTGAAGCATGATCTTATTGTAATTCAAGCATCCGGTATTATTGCTCCAGGATAGATAATTACTAGCTTTGAATGAAATTTGGTTTTATAAAAAAAAAAAGAAAAAAAAAAAGACATTCTGTGGGTCGTATGCATATTTAACACCCCCACTAAAGGGTAAAGCAATTAAAAATGCTTGTCATCTCATCAGTAGACACTGGACTTTCCCATCTATGCAGATCTGTATTTAAAATGGCACATTGTTCTAATGCATTCTCACAATTTCTTGTGCTTGTGTTATGGGAAGCAAAACAAAGCCATGCTCAAGCTAGGGATGGGAGCTAAATCAATATAATCCTTTATCTTCCTACTGCGGTTCCATTCCGTAGTCTGAATATAACCACGAGGAGCCCTGACCTGAAGTGAAGGTCATTTTTGTGATTGTGGAACATGTGCACCAGCGCCTATTTCTGTCTGTATTTGTGACCAATCGGCCACCACTGTACCGTCCCTCACCGCAGTATATCCGGGAGTGCGTGCAAGCGAAGGAGTCTCCCCACCTCACCCTGGTCCTCACCTGCACCGTCGAGGCCATGTTTGAAAAGGAGATCTCTGCCATTGGTGCCGTGGTCACCCGCAAGTCTTCCAACCCTCCTCTACCCCTCCCTCCGAAGAAGAGGGCTCCTACGGTCAGTCTCTCTCTCTCTCTCTCTCTCTCTCTCTCTCTCTCTCTCTCTCTCTCTCTCTCTCTCTCTCTCTCTCTCTCTCTGTCTCTGTGTGTGTGTGTGTGTGTCACCCTGCATGTCTCTTGGCTGTCAGTGCTTGTGTTATCATTCATGGTTTATTAAAATAAGCAACTTTTTACCTTTGTTTTAAGCAAACACTATGTGAATGTGACCATTAACGGTTTTACTTCATTTTGAGCTTGAGTTCTTACTATGCCTTAAGCTGTCTTCAGACAGCTCCTCTGTATAAAGCTGAAAGTCCCTTTAAACCATCCAAGTCTCAACTTGGCCTTGACAGGCTGTGATTGGGCCACTCGGACAGCCATCATATGGCCCATCCCCCGTATATATATACTGAGCCACCGCCTGTCATCCGTCCTCTTTGCTTATTTAGCTCTCCACTGTTGGAAGCAAGCTCTCTTTTCGGAAATTAAGGAATTATTATGATGCTGCGGACTTGAAGACATGTTCCGGCTGTGACTCGCACATGACATGCGGGGGTTCTCGCCCGTTGCGTCCGCTGTCTCGGCCATGCACACGCAGCGGTGGCGCAGTCGGACTTGTTTTTCTGCGTCGACTGCTTGAGTTGCCGCTGGAGGTCATCCGCCAATCGGGCCTGACATCTATGGTCCCAAGCCCAGTCGCCCCCGTACTGCCAACAGGCATACTAGCGTCTTGGTGAAGAGCTAAGAGGGGGAATTGGTTCTGCCTCCTGGGGCTTTGTTTCAAGGCCGTGCTCCCCGGCCTCTCTTGATCTCCCTTAGCACCTATGCCAGGGGGATCAGGAGGAGATGGCCGCGCATCACGAGTTGCGTGATCCGGTGGGCTCCGAAGTGGAGGTGGAGGGGGAAGTAGAAGAGCCACGTGAGGAGGCACAAGGTGCGACTCACAAACCATCCCAGGGGACTTTCCACCAGGAGCTGCTGCGCCTCCTGGAGCGAGCTGTGGCGAAGCTGGGGATCCCATGGGCTGTCCTTGAACATGCAGCTCCCTCCAGTCCGGGGCGTATTTTACGGAGGCTAAGGATCTGCACCTGGGTCCACTCCCGGTGCTGGAGGATTTCAAGAAGGTAAGGTTGTCGTGGGGGGCTCATCAGAAGAAGTGCTCCCCCATCCAGGGGTTCAGCCAGTGGTCGACCCTGGACACCAAACCCCAGTTGGGACACTTGGCGATGCCCCCCTGGTGGAATCCGTAGCTGCCCACCTGTGCTCCTCCCTCACCTCGGAAAAGTCTCAGCTGCTGTCCCAGGTGTGTAGGCAGACCGCTAATCTGGCCGCGAAGTCCTACAAGGTCGCGGGGCAGGCTGCAGCACTGCTCAACAACATCTGCCTACTGAAGGCCTACCAGGCCAGCCTCTTACAGAACCTGGAGAGGAGTGCGACCCCCAAGACCTACATGGAACTGCGCAAAGCCACCGACTTCTGCCTCACGATGGCCAAAGGAGCAGCACATGTTGCATGTTGTGTGATGGGGTTAACCATGGTTATGTACCGCCGCCTGTGGCTGAACCTGTCTCACATATCTTAGAAGGAGAACACCAGGTTCCTGGATGCTCCGGTCAAGGTGTTGGGCCTTTTTTTCGGGCCCATTGTGGACTCATGACCCACAAGTTTGAGCAGCACCAAAAGGTGTCCGTGGCATTGAAATGCTTCATGCATTTAAGGACCCTGTGACTCGTCAGGGGGGTGTCCACTCCCTAGCCATGCATCAGGTTGCATCAAGGATTTTGCTGTGGGCCCAATCCCACCTCTGTTCCCTGTCGGCATATCACATTCAGGGCAGGCAGAACCTGGGAGCAGACTTATTATATATCAAGGGACCTGCCGCAAGCTTCAGATTGGTGCATATATTTGCTGGTCAAGGACATGATCTGGCATTGATTGGGCTGAGCCAAGGTGAAGCTGTTCGCTTCACGACACAAGACTCGTTGTCCTCTAAGGTACTCCATTCTGAACAACGACCCTCCGTTGGGTCACGGTGCCATGGCTCACCGCTGGCCCTAGGCTCTCGTTTGTATGCATTCCCTCGCCTCCCACTGTTGCAGCAGGTGCTGGACAAGGTGAGGGACAGGGTGGAACTGGTTCTGGTGGCACCTTGGTGGTCGAAACAGACTTGGTTCGCGGACCTGAGGTCCCTCATTGTGGGTACGCCGTGGGTGCTCCCACTTCGGCCGGACCTCCTGACTGAGGCAGTGAGGGAAGTCTTCCATCCTGCCCCCCACCAGTGAAAACTGGTCATCTGGTCCAGCCCTCAAGGTATACCTGGCTGCAATGTCATCCTGTCATAATGGAGTGGATGGCAAACCAACCGGCAGTCACACTTTGGCATCCAGGTTCATGCAGGGCAGGCACCAGCTATGCCCGCGGGCGCGGCCGCTGACTCCGAAATGGGATTTGGTTTTTGTGTTAAATGGTTTAACGAAACCTCCATTCCAACCCCTCTAGGAGGTGGGATTAAAGTTTTTGTCATCGACGTCAACACTGCTTCTAGCACTTGTCTCTGCAAAATGTGTACAAAATAAAGAACAAAAAAGCGGGATTCAAATTGACCACGATTGATCGCTCTTCATTTTCTCCTCCCCCTTTGGGTCTTAGGAGGATAAGAGTCTGCAGTCTGTGCAGTCTTTTTCGACTTTGCCCTCACATTTCCGCCAGGTCCTCAGAGCCGCAGACACCGCTCCCTCCACCAGGGGCGTCGCTCTTTGATTTGCGTCTCCGTCTATAGGTCAGAATGGAGTTGGCACTCAATAGCGAGTCCTCCTGCGGACTTAGTTGGCCGCCGCCGTTGTGATCATATCCCCCCGGCAAGGCGCTGTTTTGAAAAGCTTGTAATATAGCAGTGGTGTCAATCACTTAGTTATTTTGAAAATGTTATTTATTAAAGGAAGAAAGTGGATAAATAAATAAGTAGAGGAATTGGAAAAATATTTGCGGGCAAAAAAATTGTACGATTCTCAAGATGCACTAACCCTGGTCAGACAGCAACGGCCGTCTTCGAAAGGAATGGAATCTTATTTTGCTCTTTTGAAACCATTTATTGACAGACCGTTCTTGTGGTGTTAGAGTCCGTGGAGGCACATGACGCTGACACATGCCAACATGCAACAGAATACAGTACAAACACCAAGAAGAGGGGCGACATCACTGCAACATTTTCACATGAAAGTGAACATTAGCCATGTACTCACTAGCCCATTGTCACCACACACACACTCACACACGCACACTGAAAGGCAGTGAGTAGCAGGAAGTGTGCTAGTTAGTCATGTTGGTCGGCTGCAGGCAAGGCCCGATCATGTGATGGTGTTTGTCCTGCCTGCCGACTGCTGACCCTCGCAAATCTGTGTTGGACATCGGAATGACCTGTCTGACTGTGTGCGTGCGTGTGCGTGTGTGTGTGTGTGTGTGTGTGTGTGTCGCACACATGATCACAGTGAATAACAGACTGAATTGTTATTCTATTCTAGATTCTAGTATTTCTAAACAGTTTGTTGCGTTGTTCTTACAGTAAATAAGGCAGCCTCCCGCTCAACCATTACAAAATCGTACTTTCTCTCTCTCTCTCTCTCTCCACCGCCCTCTCTCCGCAGCAAGTACAGACGTGTGTGTGGGACGTGTCTAGCCAGTTTAAGATAGTCCTCCTAACAGGCAGCAAGGTGAATGCAGAGGAAACTGCCAAGGTAAAGTCTCACCAGCTTTGCTCACATCCATGAAATGGCACCACGTTTATTTTTTTTTTCGACCATAGTTTTCTAAAATACACACAAACCTACACAGCTCCATCAGTGCTAAGGGGTTTTGCTGCTTGTCGGGTTTAGGTAGCTTTACGGGGTGTTCCAAATCAATCACCCGTACACTAATCCTATGTACTTTTCACTAAGTAGTAGTGGGTACAGTAGCCTAGTAGTAGACTATTGAGCATTTAGTTGGCAAAGAAACATTTCCAGCCTTTGGTGCTGTAAAACCACTTTGGGGTATTTTCGCTTTTGCCTTTCTGAGGTGAGCTATACAAAGACAGCCTAGTTAGTCCGCTACATAATATACAAGTAATCTGTTTTGAAGACAGCCTGCCTCACACTTGCACTATGTGAAGGAAATTTATATTGTAACTCCCATTCAGAAACATGGTAAATGTCCAGCTGTTCAAACTTCTCGTTGTATTTTGTGATGCAAAACCTAGACGCAGTTCATCCAATGGTCACCAGGGGGGAGTATCTGACTATCGGATAAAATTATGGACTGTGTGAAGAAGGCTTTAGAGTTGAACCAGGCCCTCACTGTCCCCTCGGCCCTCAGGTCCAGGTGCGGGCGGGGCTATTTCACGGCACAGAGCTGCTCTGCAAGCCGGCGGTGAGCAGCGAGAGCAGCGGCCGCTCCGAGCACGCCTGGAGCGACGGAACGCTGGAGTTCGACATCTCCGTCTGCGACCTGCCACGCATGACTCGCCTCTGCTTCGCTGTCTACGCCGTCATGGACAAGGTCAAGAAGCAGAAGTCCACCAAAAACACCCACCTCAACAAGTACCAGACCATCCGCAAGGCTGGAAAAGTGGTGAGCGACGGGGACACTTTGGTATCCGCTAGTTCCACATTCACCCATCTAAAAAGTCCTTGAATTTATTTTTGGAATGCCAGAATAAACCCTGATCCCAATGTCAGTGACTTGGCTTGTCCTTATTTTTTCTACTTTATCTCTCCTTGTCCCCCGCCTCTGCCCCCACACTTTTTGTACCAGCACTACCCTATAGCCTGGGTGAACACCATGGTGTTTGACTACAAAGGCCAGCTAAAGACTGGAGATATCATCCTGCACAGCTGGTCCTCATTTCCTGGTATGTAAGACACACACACACACACACACACACACACACACACACACACACACACACACACACACACACACACAATCTCCAGTCATTTATACATTGTAACCATCAACCATCTCAACCAAGTCTTTTGCTGAACTGCTGCTGACCTGTTGCTCCTCCTGTGAAGGAACTGAAAAATCCAGCTTGCTCATACTATATGTTGTTGAGAGGACTTCTTCTTGGAATAAAACAATTTCTACTGTGTGCCTGCCATGTGTGTTTGTGTGTGGCCCAGATGAGCTTGAAGAGATGCTGAACCCCATAGGAACCATCCAAACAAACCCCTACACTGAGAACGCTACGGCCCTGCACGTTCACTTCCCAGAGTACTCAATGCACTCCATCATCTTTCCCCCCTTCGACAAGGTCAGTACGTACACACACACACACACACACACACACACACACACACACACACACACACACACACACACACACACACACACACAAACGAACACATACACACACACAGCTTAGTGCCTGCTGATGGCCACCTGTCTAAACATGTACAGTATGAATACATTTCATAGGTACACAATGGCCGCCGAGAATAACTCTGTACAGTTGTTATTTATCACTCATTGTCTGGACTGTGGCTGTCTCTTTTAAAGATTGGCTGCAGGTGAAACAGGGTTTTTAATAATGTCCCTTGAGGTGCTTGAAGTGCTTCAATTTTGTCCTCAGAAAGTCGTGGCATACCTTGAAAATAGCCAGTGTGTGGAAGTGCTTGAAAAGTCCTTGAAAACAATGCGGTAATTGAAAACCTGTAACATTACCCCCTGGTTTTGTTATTCTAATACGTAATGTAATATAAATGTTCCAGAATCGCTTTAACAGCACAGAAGATGCCAGGGAAATGTACATTAAATCCAGCGTAGTTGGAAATAGACACTTAAAATAGTAGATGACAATGAGACAAATAATAGATATCTACATAAGATATACTAATAAAAACAATAGACAATGAAACTAAGTTTATATAATATTTTAATTAATAAAGATCACATTGAAAATGTTTTTGATTCAAGGAGTAAAGTCCTTCAATTGAGTTTTGTAATGCCAGAATGAACCCCGTCTGCCAGCATAATACGCCCGCACCCTCAGTGATGCATGTTCCTCACTTTGTCTCCCCGCAGATCCTGGAAAAGGCTGCGGAGATCGCCAAAGCCAACGACTGCGCATCCATGGTGAGTGGGCAAAACGCACATGCACTTTCCCACATGTCCGAAAAAGACGCGATCTGCTGCGAGAAGGAGAGCGGACATAAGCAGCCCCCTCCAACACATGCATGCACTCACAAATGCATTCCTCTCATCCCTCACACTTCACAGGCTCAATTTCCTCAGAATAGGTTTTTTTTTTTTTTGGACAGCTTTTGTAAGCTTCCTAGGAAGCACATTGCAGTCATCATTCGACAGTTATGACTGAAGAATATATGTTGATCCCCCACAAACCCAGTGTCTGTGATCATATTACACCCATACGTTTTCTCATCTGATCCCCCCACCCCCCTCACTAAAAAGCTATTGTGGAGTGGGTAGCAGCCTGTTATGCAAGTCTGATGCTTTCCCGGGGCATGCCAGAACATGAGCCAAGTGTGTGTGAGAGTGTGTATCTCTGCTTGTCCTTTGGTGCAAGTAGTCCAAGTACATTGTCTGAATGTAGATGTAATCACCTCCTAGAACTTTGTATGAGGCCTATTGTGCTCCAGTAAAGGTCACGGTCATTCCTCATCTTTTGTTTTTGTAAGGTTTTTTTTACGGTGCGTTAAGCTGAGGGCACAGTTGGAATGGCTCTTGTACAATGCTACCATCTTGTGGGCTCTCTTCCTGGCAGTCATCCGTCTTTTCTTCCATCAATTTATCCTCGTCCTTCAATCACCGTTCTCCTTTCAGCCACGCCATCTTTCTGTCCTCTCTCTCTCAGGGACGCGGCGGTAAGAAGTTCCACATTGAGCTGAAGGAGATCATGGAGCGCGACCCTCTCTCCCAGCTGTGTGAGAACGAGAAAGACCTGATTTGGACACTACGCCATGACTGCCACGAGAACTTCCCCCAGTCACTACCCAAGCTGCTTCTCTCTGTCAAATGGAGCAAACACGAGGACATGTCCCAGGTTAGCTGTAGACCCGTACTTTGAGATGGGATGAAAGAGTGTGTGTGTGTGTGTGTGTGTGTGTGTGTGTGTGTGTGTGTGTGTGTGTGTGTGTGTGTGTGTGTGTGTGTGTGTGTGTGTGTGTGTGTGTGTGTGTGTGCGCGCGCGTGTGTCGCTCTCGGTCACCACTCCGCAACCATTATCTCGCTATGTATATCTTTCTACTATAAAACTACAATAATATAGTCATCACTTCTCCCTGTTTTACAGATGCTTGGTGAGATCCAATATTTTAAAGTCTTTGATTAATTTAAGATGAGTTAGTTCTAGACTAGGAAGTCCTAGCCTAAGGTCATTAAGGACTAGTCAGCTCCTGTCTGGTCTTGGTGCTGGTCTCTCATCATCATTGAAATAGTCAATATTGCAAAGGTCGACCTGGAGGCCCACATCCAATAATCCAAAGAATAAACTGCCTTTAGCTAGGTTTAATTTAAGCCTTCACTTTGATCTAGTTTTATCTTTCTTCTGGAAATCAGATTTTTTCTGAGTCTGAGACTATTCTAAACCATGACTGAAAAAGGCCATTTCAGTTAGTCCAGATTAAAAGTGTGATTGAGCCTCAGATTAGGCCTAACCGGTGTCTGCGAAATTGCCCCTTTGACATTTAGCAGACGCTTTGGTCCAAAGCGACTTAGGCTCAGTACAATTGTCATTAGTAGTCAAACATCACAGTCTTTGTCAACAAAAGCAAGGAGCATAAATCTCGGCATTATTTCAGGGGGAGGGTAGAAGGGAGTGAAGGTCATTACAAGTTGGAGCGGTCAGCGCAGTGTGACCTCAAGTCAGAAATTCAGCCATTCTGAAGGGTGCTGAATTCCACGTCTTTGCTATTGACTCCTGAAGAACCTGTAGCGCCCTCATCGGTGTCTTTCTCTCTGCGTCTGCCTCCAGCTCCAGGCGCTGCTTCAGATTTGGCCCAAACTGAGTCCAAGAGATGCTCTGGAGCTGCTGGACTTCAACTACCCCGACCAGTACGTCAGGGAGTACGCTGTTCGCTGCCTGCAGGATATGAGGTTAATATATATATATACACACAAACACACACGTTGTCTTCTATGTTGTTCTTTATTCACCTTATTCATTTCGCTATCACCTATACATCTTAACCTCTCCTTACGCCATTCTTTCCAAATCATATTCTGCTGCCGTCTGACTACAAGGGAGCCCCACATGAGCTAAGGGGATGAATGCAGCACAAAGCTGTCCCATTGTTGTTACCTTTCCAAAAGCTTCAATGCTACACAGTAGAGTTAGTCACTCAAAATGGGAAGAACACGTGCTCATGCTTTTCTCTTTGTCTGTGGAACTTTTCCGGCGCTCCCCCAGTGATGAAGAGCTCTCCCAGTACTTGTTGCAGCTGGTGCAGGTGTTGCGCTACGAGCCTTACTACGACTGCGCCCTCACCCGTTTCCTCTTGGACCGCGCCCAGCGCAACCGCAAGATAGGACACTTCCTGTTTTGGCACCTTCGGTGTGTGAGTGTGTGGCAAAGAAACAAAACGAAAGTTATGCTGTTTGCTCACGTTTACATCAGAGAATGTGTCAAGGACTTCACCAACAGGAGCCTGTCATTTCTGTTTTGTTTCTCTTTCTTGAAGGCCAGTGTTCTCACTTTCTCGCCTCTGCTGCCCCCTACAGGTCAGAGATCCACATGCCGGCGGTTTCTGTCCAGTTCTCCCTGATCCTCGAAGCCTACTGTCGAGGCAGTATCCCTCATATTGAGGTCCTTAAAAAACAGGTATGTCACACACACACATACACACACACACACACAAACTCAAACAACATGTCTATCACACTTCTTTCTGTGACATACAATCTCCCAGATGCATTCATCCATTCAGCTGTTAATGCCCCTGTCCCTTATGGTGCTATTTCCATCCCTGCAGGACCACAATAGCAGCAGTCTATTGTCAGCCCTGACATGAATTATTTTTAGTCTGTCACAGTGACAAGAGCCTGACCTTCTAGCCCTTACCCCTAACCCCAGCAAAATGTCGGACATTGGAGGACATTCACTCCTCTGGGCACTTCCCCCCATTTCCTTTTCAGCACTGTCTATCATCCCGCTGCTTCCTGTTTTTTGAACACACACACACACACACACACACACACACACACACACACACACACACACACACACACACACACTCACTCTGCGGGAGATGACGGCAATGCTGACATGACAATGAGCTTAGCTGTCAATAATGGCAACGAGAGGGCAGAGTCCTTTAATCTACCAATCACTGAAATGGAGCGTAAACTAAATGATCGCACCGTGCGTCATATTTACTGGTTTACCCAATTATAGGATGTGCCTGGTATGATGTTGCATATGGGTGATATTGTATTTGCTATTATATAACTGCTCTTAGTACACATATGCAATAACATGTTCTGTATTCATAAGTATGCCGTTTTGACCAGAAAACAAAGTCACTGTAGCTTTGGGTTACATATTTATCCCTCCTGTGTCATTTTCCCCCCTTTATAAACTACAATCTTAATATTAGCTTTGACCTTTATAATTTAGGATCAACAATTAGCCGATTTATGTCTTAAAGTCCTGTTTGTTTGTTCCTTCTGCCAGGTGGAAGCTCTGAGCAAGCTCAAGTCCGTCAACGAGCTCATCAAGCTAGGCACCATCAAGACTGCTCGCAGTAAGACCAAGGAGGCTATGTTGACCAAGGAGGCCATGATGACCTGTCTCAGGCAGAGCGGCTACTCGGAGACCCTGTCGGACCTCAACTCCCCTCTCAACCCTAGTGTCCAGCTCTCTGGCATCAAGTAAGGAAGAGGAAGAATGGCTATTTTTTTTTTTCTCTCTGTCTACAGTAGAGACCATGTTAGTGTTCAGATTTCAGTCATCCGAGAAAGACTCTTGTCAGACGTGTTTAAGTGGTGGTCATTAGACCAATTGAAAGGGTTTTTTTCAGGGCTTCAGCTCAACATTAGGCAGTTGGTACTGTAGCTTTGTGGCTGGAGGTTATCAGTCAAAGGCTAATGGAGAGGTGGAAGACTCTCAGGGGAATTTTAACATTTATCAACAATTCTCCCTCTCCGGCGTATGACAGTGTGGAGAAGTGCCGCTACATGGACTCCAAGATGAAGCCTCTATGGATTGTTTACAACAACAAGCTGCTGCGCGGGGAAACCCTGGGCATCATCTTCAAGAATGGAGACGGTAGGGACGAAAGGCGGGAAGGGGATGGGGGAGTCGACAGCCTTTTTATTCGCTTTGAAAATGTTTAATCGACACGTTCAGAAATGTGGAGTTTTCATACCTTAACTCCTTGTTCTCTCTCTTGGCTTCCCCCTCATGTCACAGACTTGAGACAGGATATGTTGACGCTCCAGATTTTGAGGTTAATGGATCTCCTATGGAAGGAGGCTAATCTAGACCTCAGGTGAGATGTGTGTGCGGGTGCGTGTGTGCGTGTGTGTGTGTGTGTGTGCGCGTGCTGCCATATGTGTATGGGTCTGTGTGTGCACATGGCTTCAGATGGACTGTGTGGGGTTTATTTGTTCCTGCGCTCTGCAGGGAAGGGGAAGCACTGCGGTGGGGTACAGAAGGGGGGGGGGGGGGGGTCGGCACTAAATTACCCCCTGCTAGTTTAACCTCTAACCCCTAAACACCCTAGACACCTATACCACACACACACACACACACTCTGCTTTACACCATAATCAGATCCACACTTGCACCCTTATTAAATCTCCCTCTCGCATTCTCTCTGCCCCCTCCCCTGAACACCACAACATCTGGAGCTGAGTGGTGGACGGGGCTTGTTTTGACAGTTGAGCTGAAGGGCGGGCTGGGGTTTAGAGAGACAAAGGTTCAAAGAGTGGGTCGGGGTGAGGACAACAAAAATGGAAATGTCCACAACAGAACCATGATGATCCTGTGTGTGTGTGTGTGTGTGTGTGTGTGTGTGTGTGTGTGTGTGTGTGTGTGTGTGTGTGCGTGTGCGTGCGCGTGCCTTTCTGCCCCGCAATTGCCCAAAAACGGCGCTGTGACTCCATTGTAACTTGACAGCAGCTGTCCGTACGCGTGCTTCTCATTCACGAAAAACCCCGCTTCGGACAAATGGATGTCGTCGTAGGTTTCGAAGGCATTTTGTCTGCATCGAGATGCCGATGCCTTTATTCTTCCTCATACCAGACCTGTGTGAAGTTGCCATTCAATTCCATTCAAAGCCCCTGTGTTAGACCAGAAGAATATGTACATGGCAAAATAAACCCACACTGCCCTCGAGTGGCCACGGAGAGAAACCCAGCCTCACCTTTTTTAAAGGGCTCGTTGTATGTTTACTCATCTCATTTTAAGTCAGTTAGGATGGAAAGTGCCTGCATAGAAGTTATTCCAATACAATGGTGGCTCCCATTTCAGCTGAAAAGTTATATTTCTCAAAAGTGACATCAGACGTCTTCGTGGACATTAATGCCAAAATCCTTTATGGAAATCATTAGAACCCCCCCCCACGACACACACACGTGTGGTCAAGGAGGACTCCCATGTACATTTTCCCTTTTCCATTGAGTGAAAACCCTTTTTAATAATGGTTCCCATGTATTGACATTCTTTCGCTAGTGTTGTGTTTATTTTTTAATGAGCCTCTCTACCATTGATTTCTTGATGATAGATTTATAGTGAAGAAGTAAAAACAGCAAAAGCCAATTATCGTGTGACTATGATGTCGTGTGATTAACGTGTACGAGACCGTACTGCATCAGTAACCAATACATCGATTTTCCCAGAGCTCTCCGGGATACTGCCAACAGCTGTTGAATGTGAGCGATCAATCAACTCCAAGAGCAGCCGAAATGGGCCTTAAATCTCTTGACCTCCTTTTCTACGTGCCGTGCAGGATTGTGCCTTATGGTTGCTTAGCAACGGGCGACCGGGCCGGGTTGATTGAGGTCGTTTCGTCGGCCGACACCATCGCTAACATCCAGCTGACCAGTAGCAACGTGGCGGCGGCCGCGGCCTTCAACAAGGACGCTCTGCTCAACTGGCTCAAGGAGAAAAACTCTGGGTAAGACCTCACTTGGCCCACCAGCCCCTCCTCTTCACGGATCTCATTAATATAGTTGCAATAATTCATCTCCATTTTGCATGTTGTTTGTAGTCCTAGCGATGCCCTGGATCGAGCCATCGAAGAGTTCACCCTGTCGTGCGCAGGCTACTGTGTAGCCACCTACGTCCTGGGGATCGGAGACCGCCACAGCGACAACATCATGGTCCGCAGCACCGGCCAGGTCAGAGCGGCGGCGTGTTACGGAGTATTTAGAAAAACGCTCCGTCTGGTTCTGTGCGCTCATGAGGCTTTTGTGTCCGTCCATCAGCTCTTCCACATAGATTTTGGCCACATCCTGGGCAACTTCAAGTCCAAGTTCGGCATCAAGAGGGAGCGCGTGCCCTTCATCCTCACGCACGACTTCATCCACGTCATCCAGCAGGGAAAGACGGGCAACACAGAAAAGTTTGGCAGGTTTGTTCATCATTATTTCAGTGTTTCAGTGTCAGTGCAGTGTGATTATATAGACAAATATACCATAAAACAAACCTCAACATAAACAAACCTTAACATTAAACTACAATAGAGGATATGAATGGTATGAAGCTAAAAGACTGTAAAAAGCACTTATCTCTAGCAAATACACTATTTGATCGAAATTGGGAAGCAGTAAATGGCTTTAATTAAAGACTTAATTAGAGATTCAAATTGTCCGAGACCTCCCGATTTAATACATTTCCATTCTTAGGTGACTTTACAAATATTTTTCTGATTAACACAGTATCACGTGTGTGTGTGTGTGTGTGTGTGTGTGTGTGTGTGTGTGTGTGTGTGTGTGTGTGTGTGTGTGTGTGTGTGTGTGTGTGTGTGTGTGTGTGTGCGTGCGTGCGTGCGTGCGTGCGTGCGTGCGTGCGTGCGTGCGTGCGTGATTATATACACACATGAACAAACATACTGTACTCACATGCATATGATATTTTGAATCACGTTTTATTTGAAGCCAAAATGTTATACAAACCAAGAAGGGGCCAATACCGCCAAGTAATCAAAATGTCATAACATTCAGCTCGCGGTACTCGCAACTAAAGAAATCTACCGTAAATATTTATTCACGGGAGTCCCGATTTTTCCACGCGTTTATTTTTATTTACCCCCTCCAGTTTCCGTCAGTACTGCGAGGACGCCTATCTAATCCTGAGGAAGAACGGGAACCTCTTCATCACCCTGTTTGCACTCATGCTGACCGCTGGACTGCCTGAGCTCACCTCCGTCAAAGACATTCAGTACCTGAAGGTATCGCACCAAAATATAGTGCATATATACTGGTATATTAGTCCTTATGAACATGTTATTACACGGCTCTGTGGAACACTTGACTCTGACTGGTCAGCCGCAGCAATAAGCGCTCAGTTATCTCTGATTAATGACGGTTAGGCGACCGCTTCTCTGGATTCATGTTCAATGCCGACACTAGCGAGTGGTGGCATCCTGTGATGCTACACAGAAACTACCATGGGAGACTTGAGATGAATGTAGGTGTGTCCAATTTCACATTGACAGCAGTTATTAGTTTAGTCAGATGTAGGCCTATTTTGTAGTGCGAATAGTTTCCTACGTTGTTACGGAATTATTTTTCTTAGCCGAAGCTCCTAAACTAGGCATAGTAGTTAAAATAATGATTCAAAATTAGTATTCTGTCTCAATATATTATTTTATTAAATAAGTAGCTGTGTAATAAGTGAGATAATTTGCAGCCTGCCGGTCGTTGTCACAAAATAACCCCCTTCAGGGTCACACTGTTGGGGGGGGGGGGGGTTATTTTGTGATAATGACCGTCTGGCTGCAAATTATATCAAACTTAATACATACACGGTCATATGAATTGTAATGTCCAATACATATGAAAACAACCAATATGACTTATGACGTTAACGCTCTCCTGTCACACCCTCCTGCTCCCCACAGGACTCTCTGGCGTTGGGCAAGACAGACGAGGAGGCGCTCAAACAGTTCCGCCAGAAGTTTGACGAGGCCCTGCGAGAGAGCTGGACCACCAAGGTCAACTGGATGGCCCACAACGTGGCGAAGGACAATCGCTCCTAAGGCCGCCACCCTCCCCCCATTAATGCTAGAGGGCAGGGGTCAAGGGTCAACAGGACAGGGCGACGCCACAGTGGCAGGGAATCGTCCAATCCATGTTTAAAGAAGGGAATTATGGATGACCCCCAGACACAAACAAACACACCCTTTTCTTGAGAAATCTACGGACGTGGCGACATTTCTGCGAAGGAGGGGGGAAAATAGTGCAGACAGGATTTGCACACACACAGTCCAAGGAAGGAAATGACCCCACCCCCATCCCCCACGCCCGTGCCCCCCAGCCGGAGCCGACCCACACCCATACCCAGCCTCTGGAGACAAACAGCCCCGACGGAGCCCGGGGTGGAGCCGAACGACCCGCCGGTTGCAGAACGGGTATTTTTGGGGAGGTTCGCTCGAACTTCTTTGGCCCGACTCACACGGGAGTCTCCGGGGGATCTCCGACGCACCCGGTCCGCCCGACCCTCCACGTGACAAAGGAGTGTGAAAAGGCTAAAGACATGCCCGCAAAAGGAACAGAAAGGTTGTGGTCTTTGTGACGCCTCCTGCGTTACCATAACTTGTGTGCCTCAAAACCACAGGAAGATTGTATTATATTTCTTTTTTATTATTATAATTTTTTTTTTCCCCATTTAAGATGTTACCTTTTAGATTTTTATGCACCAGACTACTTTGCGACTCCACAGAAACGTGTGAGAGGACAAAGTTATTAAAACTGCACCAGAGGAGAAACAACAAAAAAAAAAAAGAGATCTCGGGCCTTGTCCACTGAAGCTAAGAGGACTGGACCATTTAAACACTGGAACCTTCTATGAAAGACTTTGTAGAGCATTTGCAAATACTGTATTAAAATGTTTTTGATATCTATTTTTGTTTTATTCTTTAAAAGGCAATGTTCAATATAGGTTTGTTTGTTTTTTTTTGTTTGTTTTTTAAGCAAATCAACATTTCTTGACGGAGGTCTTTTCAAAACTTTCCTTCGAGCAAATAGATGCTCTTCTCTAAGAAGTTGACGTCTCCAACGAGGCCTTCGCCCGTCAGCCTTTCCAAGCACCGTCCCACGTGTGCCAATAACCGTGACAGTAACAAAATCATATAAATATATATATATATATAGAATCATATGCCTTTTTTAGGACCAAAATTAAAGCAAATGTTATTTTATTGTTTGTACTGTTTTTTTTGTTTTTTTTGTTTGTAAGCATATGTTCCAAAATCGAATGTCTGCAAACGAGTGCCGCTCTCTTTTGAAATGTATTTGTTTTTTATATAGCAGGTAGTGGGTCCTGTGTGGGAGGAAATTTTCAGCAGAGGGCTTTAACACGGCGATACATCGGCGTTTAATGTTTGTGCAATATCCATAAACGAGTATATGAACTCTATCTCTATATATATATATATATATATATATACACACACACACACACACACACACACACACACACACACAGTGTATATATATTAGCATATGAACCCCAGGTCTGGAGTCTTTCATTGTCGTCACTGTGGGTTTATGTGTGTTGCTGCTGTATTTCGCACCGCTAGCCTTTAAATATCTCTCTGGACACTGGATATTGTCAAATGTACGGGCTTTTATTGTTGAGCTGGTATTTTGTTTTTCGTAAGAGTTTTATTAAAAGTTATTTTCCAGCGAAACCCCACTCAGTCTTGTGGTCCATTCCCAGTTGTGGCTGTGGTTTGTTGCCGGCCTGTACAGGTCAGTGCCGTGATGAATGTAGACTCATTCTAGGTCAATGGTATTCAAACTTAAAAGTACAGATACAAAATGTGTCAAAGGCAAATAGTAAACCAGGTCACATTCATATGCGGTTTGTATTGCCCATTCACACAGGCGGGAGGTGGGTGCAGGAAGTTGCACAACTAATGAAAAAAACAAAAGAATGAAAGTGAATTAAATTATGGACAAATTATTTTCAATTAACTAATGGGGAAAAAAAACAACCCCTTTCCTCTCCCCTTCTCCCTCCCCATCCAACAATATTCCCAGTGCCCCTTCCCCCAAATGTTAGGACTTAGAAACGTAAAATTCCGCTGCGCTCCACCAGGGACGTGCCCCGCAGTTTGAATACAACTGTTGTAGACCATTAATACACCCAGGAATATTTTTGTTGGCTTGTTTTGATATGGAAAAGGAAGGCGATGGGATGTGTTTTTTTTTGTTTTGTTCTTTTACATATTGCAACAGAGTGAAGTCACATTCAGTGATTTATTCATTCTGTACTTACTTTCATGTCAGCGGGTACATGATGTCTTATGTTCTGCCTGTAAACTGGATGACGCGGCCTCCTCTTTGTCTCGCTCGGGCCTGGAGACGCCGGCCTGTGTCGGTGTTGCCTTCGGTAACGCTCGAGCAAACCCATTTCAAAACCTTTTTGGGGGTTGAGATTGGATTGTATCGCGCTCGAAAGTGGGGTCTTGGCCACTCCTGTTCGGCTCACAATGGAAGTTTGTTTTGCATTGTCTGTCCACCCCATTCTCCGTACCGTAGCTGACTAATAGACATTTTGTATGGGGGGACTTCCCCTCATTGTGTGGGGGCTGCTCATCAATTTCAAGTGGCGGTTACAGCATCCTCTGTCTGTGTGTTTTCTCCCTCTACTGCTGTTATGTAACGTGAGAAGCTTCGCCCATCCAAATTGTGAGCGCCACGGCACACGGCGCCGTAGGGAGGACGCGTCCAGATGCTTGGCATATTAAATGTATGTTTAATTCGAAGTGCCATTCGCACGACCCGATCAAACCGCACATCTACAATATCACAATATCGCAAGTCATTTCTGAGAGTTCTTGATCCGATCGTGAAGATTGATGGTAAAATGTTGTATTGGGAGGACAGCGGGAGAGAAGAGTAAAATAGGTGGGAATCCCGAGGAAAACGGGAGGGTTGACAGGCGTCTTCCCGTGGTGGTTTGAATCGGTTGATTTGAATAATCGGGTAGCCTCTTACAGCCGGCGCTCGGCCCTATGCGCGCCACCCATTACATTACATTACATTGAGTCATTTAGCAGACGCTTTTATCCAAAGCGACTTACAATTATTCAAACACCGACGGACGCAGCCATCAGGAGCAATTAGGGGTTAAGTGTCTTGCTCAAGGACACTACAGCATGCTACCAGCAACCTTTAGTTTACTAGACGACCAGCTCTACCTCCTGAGCTACCGTCCCCACCCGATCAAAAGTCGCTGTGCGTCCGTCCCCGTTCCTCCAAACAAAACAATCACCAGTAATAATAGTTGTTGTTTTTTTATTGGAGGTTATTTCCTTTCCTCCGCCTCCTATTTCCTAAACAATCAGGAAGGTGCGTAACCTCGTCCGTCCCGCTCTCACCCACCCCCAACAGCTCCGCCATGGTAGGACAGCGCCCCCAGTTGGACACTTGCGCACCGGCTCGGCCTCTCCGCCGAAGCAGTCGCCTCACCTTCAGGGGGGGGTCTGCCTCCATCCATCCACCCACTCCTGCCTCCATCCGTCCACCCACTCCTGCCTCCATCCATCCACCCACTCCTCCCCAAGGCACTTAAGTTCATACAGTCATCCAGAGGAGATGCCTGCCTGTGATTGTAATAATAATAATAATAATAATACATATTATTTATTTATTTTCATGACAGCATTTTTTTTCCCCCCGATGATAATGAATTTCTTTTTTTCTTTTTTTTTTTTTTTTTCCATAATCTGATTAAAAACGTATTTATATAATTCATCTTATTTTCCGCCGTTTAACTGAATGAAACTAGAAATCCCTGTGTGGTATCCGGATGCGAGGCCCGTGCCTAACGACGGTCAGAATTAACTTTTAAATGAGGCCTTGTAGATGTAATATGAGCGAAGATCCAGCAACTGGACTGTTTATATCTCACCTCGGAATTGTTCAGAAACAGATTTTAGTGGACTGATAAGGTGAAATCAGTGAAAGTTTTGGATAAGGGGGACCGCTACAATATTAGGCTGATCAGAAACAATATATCCCTATAGTAGACTCTTTGTTTCCTTTGGCCTTGTACTTTGTTTTTCTTTGTTTCCTATATTTAGCCTTAATGGGTGATGATTTATCTTTATTATTATTATTGATAATAATAATAATAACCTTAATTTGTATAGCACCTTTCACATAGGACATGTAACTCAAAGTGCTTTGCATTAAAATAAGGCCAGCAGGTGACAATAAAAGCAAAGAAACGTGTATTTACAAAGTACAATCATAAAATAATTAAAATAACTAAATACATTAAAAACAGGGTAAGAATGAGCATTAAAAGAAAAAAATCAAGCAAAATGCATTCACTATAAAGGGTGAATATTATACTAATTTTCAGATTTGGGGTCATCAACTGAGACCGTTGCCTTATTGTTTCATGTACTAGCCTGTCTCATGCTCGCCTACAATTTAGTCTCAACCTACAATTTATATCTGACTGATGTCAAACTCGTTCCATTCGAATTTACTCAGTCATAACAACGAGACACTGTCTCATCATTTCGATTGACCAACTCCAAATTCTGAGTTGGCATCATGTATTTATTTTTCTCTCTGAGTGTCTCGTCTGTTTTTTGGTTCTTCTTTCCACATGAAGGGGACCTCAGGTCAACCGAGTTCCTGCTGACGTGCAGTGAGTCCAGCAACCAGCGGATGGCGCCATATAGTTCACAAACCGGGGCATCGATCCGCCGAAGCGAGCAGACAGAAGCATGCGCGCTGGGAAGAAGCCTTCACTACCAATTCACCAAAAGCAATTTACAGTCAAGTCACGCACGATGCGGAGCGTAGAGCGGCACGACTTTCCTCTGCCGTCGCGTTTTAATCGTATTTGGCGTTTTGGATGAAAGAAAATGTGGTTTTTTTTTTTCAATTTTGGCAAGACAATACTATTATTATGTAGTGGCATCCCTTAAATATAGAATATATCTACTTTAATGGTTACCAGGGCTGCTCTTGGGCTTGACAGAGAAAACCACCCACTTCATGACTCACACCTGCTTATCCTTCCTTCCTGCTGCAGGGTCCCCAAGGGAAGTTTTATATATATATATATATATATATATATATAATCGAATAACATAATATAATCATATACAGCAAATATGAGATATATATTAAATATGTTTTTATTTACTGTACATACATTTATGAATTATATTATTTAAAAACTATGTTTTACATTTGAGGTATTAATATTTATATATATATATATTTTTTTTTTTTATTATTATTATTATTATTTTTTATCGTACTAGAATGAATGGCACGATGATGCGAGTTGCCGGAAGGATGCACCTGCCCAGCATCACTACTTGCGGTTAGTCGAGTCTGATTTAGTAAAATTGTGAATGAAGACTGGGGGTGGAGGGCTGGTCTCTCATTTTCAACCGAACACACAGTGAGAGTGATCGGGCTCAAAGTCACCGGGATGGCTCTTGCGCCAACTTGAGCGGGTGCAAAACTTGTAAGTGGTTGTTGTTATTATTATTATTATTGACGTGGCAGCCAGGGCAGCTTGGTTCTCGTGGTTGTATTTTGTCTGGGTGCAGCAGATCCGGGCGCAGGTTGGCTTTCCTCTCCCGTTGTAAGTGAACACGCTGGCTGTGCTTGTTATAAAACCGTGTGCTCCAGGCTTTGGCAGGAGATCGCCGAAGCGATACGGGCCTTAGTGACAGCAAAATAGGTTCAAAAACCTATGCATGAAAACTTGCACCATTTTCAAATGTTGAATCGGTGGTTAAGTTTTCATTGCTCAGTTGTTAAGTTTATTATATATCGCCTATCCATCCATCCATCCATCCATCCATCCATCCATCCATCCATCTATCTATCTATCTATCTATCTATCTATCTATCTATCTATCTATCGATCTATCTATCTCAAGATTCAAGATTCAAGATTTTTTATTTGTCACATACATATACATACTTTCATACATATATGCAGTGAAATGTCTATCTATCTATCTATCTATCTATCTATCTATCTATCTATCTATCTATCTGTCTGTCTGTCTGTCTGTCTATTTATCTATCTATCTATCTATCTATCTATCTATCTATCTATCTATCTATCTATCTATCGATCTATCTATCTATCTATCTATCTATCTATCTATCTATCTATCTATCTATCTATCGATCTATCTATCTCAAGATTCAAGATTCAAGATTTTTTATTTGTCACATACATATACATACTTTCATACATATATGCAGTGAAATGTCTATCTATCTATCTATCTATCTATCTATCTATCTATCTATCTATCTATCTATCTATCTATCTGTCTGTCTGTCTGTCTGTCTATTTATCTATCTATCTATCGATCTATCTATCTATCTATCTATCTATCTATCTATGTATCTATCTATCCATCTATCTATCTATCTATCTATCTTTCTATCTATCTATCTATCTATCTATCTATCTATCTATCTATCTATCTATCTATCTATCGATCTATCTATCTATCTATCTATCCATCTGTCTATCGGTGTGCCTATCTTCCCGTCTCCAGGTTAAAAGGTATTTGACATTGTGACTGCACACGTAATGAACATAATCCATCATCATAAACGGTTGTATTTTAGTAATTACTGAAACTACTCCGTGGTTACGCGCAGCGTCTGCTCCGCGACAACAGCCGGCAACATGGGATTCCACGTGCGGGGCGAGACGGTTTTACATAAAGCGACGGGCAGAGGTGCGGACCAATCGGCGTCCGCCGTTGCAATTGCGTCACGTTAACCAAGGAAACCCGTCATTTCCAGCCAACCGGAGCCGGGGCGTGGGCGGAGTCTGAATCCAGGTCGCGCTCCGAGCTCCGCGATTCGCTACCGACGGCGGCGCCGGAGTGAACCGCGTCGTGTCGTCCCGTCCGTCCTGCGGTCTCGCCGACGAGGAATGTCGGAAGTCAGGAGTTAACGGTCGTGTCCATTTGTAGAGTCGAACTGCACTGGAGACCGACGCGACCCGGGAACACCGCTCGCACCGACTTTGCCCTGAACAGGTTTGTCCTTTTTTTTTTTTTTTTTTGTCTCGTTTCGGAAAGACGAACGGAGTGGAACGTGTATTGCATAACCGAGGCGGCTCTACGCATGCGCGGGAATTCATGTTTGGTCTACTTTTTGTGTGTTTTTTTTTTTTACTGCAATAAAAGATTATACGGACGATGGTTTCTGCTCTATTAATAAAAAAAATAAAATAAAAATCCGGTTTTGTCAACCGGCGCCGCTCGCAGCCGGTCGCCCGCCGTTTGACGGTGTAATTTGAGTGAGGCGGCTGCTTTTACATAACTGTGTCAGTGTACCGTGCGGTGGATTGCAGGTCAACGTGTGTTTGTTGACTAGCAGGTCATGGGGGAAGGGACTTGTGCTCCCATTGCGAGAGCTTTATCTCATCGCAGTCGGGACGAAATACATTTTATCAAATGTAAACGGTGACGGTGTCAATGGTCAGGTCCGGTACCCTTTCATTGGTCTCCAGGAGAGGCATTAGTCTTAATTCCCAAGGGGTAGTTTTTATATTTTCAATTGAAAGTTGATATTAACTATTGTTTGTATTTTAAATGATCTATTTCCTACAGGGGTTTTTTTTTTAACTGTATACTTAAACTGTCTGTCTTGAAGTTAGACTAGATTTAAACTTACACCCGAAATTAGACCATTCCTAGCTTCTGACGAAAGCTGAACACCTTATCTTCCACCATTTTGATCCCTGCCCATAGAATAAAAATAAATACGTGAGTCTCCTTGTCACTATACAATAATGACAAAACTCGATATAATTAAGAGGCTGGTTTGATAGGAAAAAGCACAGTGAGACTTGATCATAACTTCACCTGACTTCTAGATTTGTCGTGACGTTCGACTGGTTGACTGACATCAGGATCCAAGTGGGTTTGGAAGACACTGATGTGCTATAAATTCAAGAAGAAGAAGAATCTTTAATTATCACACAACACATGCACACACACACATGCTTTGGATGGTGGCCCGGTGAAATGTGGCCTCTGCATTTAACCCATCCTGGCTTGTCCTTCCTCCGGGGGAGGCAGCCAGGAGCAGTGGGCAGCATTCATCGACGTGACGAGTGTCCATCGCTGGTCAGACGATGATGTGTGCATGTTTTTGGTGGGGGTCCTTACTGACGTTAGGTGGAGGAAATCGTAAACCGTAAATGTACACCTAAATGTGTATGTATCAATGACATTGGTATTGGTTAATAAAGGCATTGTTATGTTCTCATGAATTACCTGTTTCAAAGCAATATATATAGGCATAACTAAAGAATAGACAGCTAGATGGTTAACCGTAAAAAGCAGAAACATTTGAGGACGTTCTTTAATAAGTGAGCAGTAATGCTGTTACAGATTGCATAATGAAATCTGCTCATATGTCTTTGTCATACCATATGAGGTTCTTGTACTTTTGCTGAGAAACTGAGAGAATGGTATAAAGACACTGTAAAGAATCACCCATGAAATAGCGGCAATAGTGCTCAGACTCTCTTCTCTTTCCGTGGAAGCAACCAAACTGTGAACTGTGACGCCCCTATGATGCAGGGTGATACAAGTGGATCCATGTGGCTTTATGAAATAGGGCTGGTATTGCATCGCACAGTTGCCTAATCCATGTGACTCTGGCTTGGTTGTATAATACCTGGGATCTGTGCTAGTGTGCTTTCTCCGCCAGTCGAAGGGGAAACCAATTGGAGCCAATGTTATCTTTTCTTGTCAACACGCTGCTATGTTGCTGTTGGATGGTATCTTTGTTTTACTGTTAGAGAGTTTGGGAGGGGTTGTATATTTTATGAGCAGCAAAAATGTCATGGATTTTGCGCTCGGTGCATGGGTGAATAAAATATCAGTATTTCAGTATTATTCATATTAGTCAAGCCACTTAAGAAAAACACAGTCATTTTGTTGTCTGTTTCAAAATCTATCTATCAAAAAATCTTAAGCAGCCTCATTTGACAGAACACACACAAACACACAAAGTCAATTTGGATTTGGTTTTAAGATTGCCAATTAATGTTTGCAAACCGATGTTGGCAATGTCTTCTGCTCTGTTTGTGCACAGGTGTCAACATGCGGCAGGTTTAAACCTTGCTGCTCTTGGATTTATAACGTTCCTGACTATCTAACGAGACTGTTATCTAGCTGTGATGTGCCAGCAACGTCTTCTACCTGCCCCTCGGCGATGCAGAAGGAGTTGTTTTGATGGAGGCAGAATTAATACCCTCCTAATAATGTTTACTCATAGAAGGAGGCCTATGGTCTTTTACTCTGCAGCATATTGTGATCAGTGCTACAGCACACTACACGCCTAGATAGCACAAATAGCTACATTGTGTACTTTGTACCCTCATATTCTCTACAGCTATGTTACTATTCCTATATTTTGTGTGTGTGCGCGTGCGTACGTGTGTGTGTGTGTGTGTGTGTGTCCATCGTATAATGGTTGGGTAGCGTATGGTCCATCTGTCAGTAAAGATAGAAAGGTGAGAGCTGTTTTCTTCATGCTGGTTCACCTTTCAGTCTGGTGTCTTTTGAAACGCTGGGAACTGGATTGCTCCAGTCTAGCTGGAAAGGGCTCAGTGCACTCCATGCACTGTGGCAGGTGTTTGAAGGATGGAAAGCGGCTGCATATTTGTGTGTCTGTTAGTGTGATCGATGAAATAAAAGCAAGGTGGCTCTCCCTGTGTTGTTCTGCCCTTTTCTTTATGGCTGACTGACAACCCCTCCTGGCCATATCTAAAGGTGCTTTATATAGCTGCTCAGATAAAAGCCAGTTTCATATCATCAGATGGATTGGTTTTGACCCCGATAGATTAGTGCTATTAATATTTCTGGCCTAGCATAGTGTACTGTATGTTCATATGAAGACTCCTAACTAATTAAAATTATTCTCTTTTATACTTGTTCCTCTTCCTGAGGCAGCTATACACCTTGCGTCCGAGGGGCCATGCCGAAGATAACCTAGTCCCGCACCTTCTGCTCTTTGGCCCACCTAATGTCTGAGGGTGCCAGCCCAAAGCTCTACCTGTACTCAACCATGGACAGCCGCGAACGTAACCGCGAGAGGGTCGGCTTCCAGGTGGAGGAAGAAGAGGGCTCCACTTGTGGCCCCATCGGTCAGCTGCACTGCATGGCCGGCGGCTACAATGAGGGACAGGACGAAGCGGAGATGGAGCCCGAGCTGGGACTGGCCTCAGAGGGGAGCGACAGTAGCCACGAGCACCCGGCCTTGCTGGGCTCCACGCATGATGACAGGAAGCGGCCCCGCCCGCCACTGCATGATGATGTGGAGATGGGTGGCTCCAGCGGAAGCGGGACGGAATCTCATGGCAATGAGTCCCATGGCAATGAGTCCCACGGCAGTGAATCCGTGGGCAGCTCCAACGGCAATGGCAAGGACTCTGCCCTCTTGGAGTCATCGGGGAGCAACAAGAGGTGAGTGCACTTCCATCCCTGGGGCGTCATGCTTAATCAAGTGTCTTTCCAGCCCGGCGGGGGAGTGGACCATCTTGGCCATGGATGTGAGGTTCATTGGGCCTAATAGCTTTGCCTCTGTCTGAGTCATTGTAGTAGTCCATTAGGGCCAGACCCAGGCTGAGCAAAGGCGTGTGTATTTTAGCCCCAAACATGCCAAAGACACCAAAAGAGGACAGAGACGCCATGAGAAGGAGTTTGATTGTGAAATATCCATCCAAGCAGGTGCTATACACACACACACTGGGAGTCAATTGAATAAACATAAGGATCATTATAATTATTTTATTAAATACGGCTTCATCACACCTCTGACCAAGTGAGGAGACCTTTGGTGTGTTTAAGATCAGTGGTCTTGAAACTATGGGTTATTGTTTTTGCTTATTTTATTAAAAATATGTATTTGCAATAGCTAACTCTAGATATGGGTTCTGGCATAACACGTTTTGGGAGCCCCTGTTTTCGAGAGATAGTCTGTCGGGGATGTAGATTGCTTATCTCTGGGTCTCGCTGTCATTCAGCCTGGTGTAAACACCTCTCCCGGAGACCTGTTGTTGTGTAACCAACTTTCTGACTCATCTTCTGATGCTGCACAGCATCTGTATCTATGACAATGGCGGTGCCAGCGTAAGCTCAACTTCATCCCCTGGCGTTATTTAAGATAAATTCTTCACAGGGATCAGTGGGTGGGTGTTCTGGATGGAGTTTGAAACATTTACTTAACATCCTTCACAAGTGGAGGAACAAGACTTACAGTATAAACAATGGTCTCGCATTGAATTTAAATGCCTGACATTGCTGGTACCGTTCACTAGCCACAAACTAGAAGGAAGGGTAGCCTTTTTTACATTTTTTATAGCAAATGATTAATGTATATGATCCCCTGCAACAGCTGACGGTAGCGGGGGAACCAGTACAGACTCTAGCATAATGCGTACCTAAGAAATTACAAAGCAAATTACAAAATGATAGTCATAGTGTTTGATAGTTGATAGATAGTTTTTGAAAGTGGAACCTGTCTGTGATTGCAACCTTATAAATGCTTTTGTTAATGTTGTCATAAATGGTTGTGTCCACTATATTGTATATTATAAGTGTTGGGTCAGGCATATGAAGTGTTATTTCAGTGGCATGATGTGTTCTTTTAATAAAACACATCTGACAGTAGTGTGATGCTAGCTGTTACTGTGACCTTTAGCTGCCCCGGTTAATGAGAAGCCTCAAGTGACTGTTCTGTCAACAACACCGACTAGGCCTGATAAGTCAAATGCATCGGCTTCGGAGCCCCAAAAGGACCCTGTCCTCAGCTGCACAACTATTTGTAACTCTCTATTTTGTGTCCCTCTCCTAAACACTAACCTACACTCTTCTTGCCCCCGCAGCTCAAACTCTCACAGCCCCTCGCCACCGAGCAGTTCCAACGCCTTCAGTCTAGTGAGCTCCGAGCAGGACAACCCATCCACCAGCGGCTGCAGGTTAGTACTCGTCTTTGTGTCTGAACCAGCGATCACCCACCTAACAGATCTGGGGAAAGCCAGTGGGTTAGCTGCTTAACAAAAACATAACTTGCTACGCCTTTGATATAATTGGGTCAATGCCGACCTTAAAGTAAAGACAATAAAGCAAAGCTATCTTAAAAGAGTCAAGATGACTCTGGCCAAATTGATTGACTTCTGCCACAACTTCCCTGTATTTTTTCAATTTAAAATCTGCTTTTAGATCTCCATGCCCCTAAACGTCATGGGCATGAAAAGCCAGTTGCATCAAAGATGGAAGTTTTCTTGTTTAAGATATCAACAAAGGTATAATTGTTTCCCTAACCCACGATTTCTTGTTTTATGTAACGTCTTGTAAATCGAAAATCGATCGAAATGAGCGTTAGATTTCGAACATTAAAATTACAAGCAGGTTTGCAAATCTTCCCGTATTTCTGTGGGTAATATTGTCCGACATTGATCCCGACCGCCAAGACAAACCTTTTCCTTTTGAGTTAATGTGTGTAAAACAAACAATAATAAGACGCGTGGTCCCTTGTCAAAAGCCCATTTACTACACAGCAAGCGTCGACCACTCCCCACTGAAGCAATCGTATAAGTTTCTACCTCCCCCCGGCTCCCCTCTCAGCAGCATGTTTCTCACCACTTTGACAGCATTGGCTTAGAGCCTGTCATTTTCTGAGACGTGTCTATCCTGTGTCTTGCACACCCTGCAGCAGCGAACAGTCTGCCAAAGCCAAGACACAGAAGGAGCTCTTCAAGACCCTGAAGGAGCTGAAGAAGCACTTGCCGTCTGAAAAGAGGAGCAAGGGGAAATCCAGCACGCTCAACACGCTCAAATATGCACTGCGATGTGTCAAACAGGTCAAAGGTGAGGCCAGTTTCCGTTGCCATCTTCTCACACAGGTACTCGCACGCGCTCAGACATCTCCACGGTAGCCCTCCCGTTATCGACGCTTTGAGGTCGCCACGAATGTGTTAGAATGTTGACCCTCGACGAACCAAGCACGGTTTTACTATTCACGAAACAGAACTAAAGGAGGAGAATCCAACGGCGAATTAAATATGGCAATTAAAGAGCACGGCGTTGTGTAAAGATGTCTACATTGATCCGCGTCTCTCTCGTCTTTGCAGCCAACGAGGAGTATTACCAGATGTTGATGATAAATGACAGCCAGCCGCCAGGACTCGACGTGTCATCCTACACCATAGAGGAAATCAACAGCATAACCTCTGAGTACACTGTCAAAAACACGGTAGGTCACCCCCATCGCAGTCCCACGCCCAAAATGAACACTATACCAAAATAGTGTGTGTGTGTGTGTGTGTGTGTGTGTGTGTGTGTGTGTGTGTGTGTAATACTGCAACATACAGTTTCAACAGTATATTCGTCAGCTTTGTCTGGGCATTCATTTGTTTTGCTTTTGGGTAAGTGTTTACACAACTTAGTGTACTTTCACTCCTTATCGGAGTTCTGCAGGAGCCTCTGCGGCTTACGGGGTGATTGTGAAGAACGAATCTGCCAAGGAAGCTGATAAAGACGGGAGATATGACTACATTAAACACTAACGTTTGATTTTCTCCTCCGTCAGGACATATTCGCCGTCGCCGTGTCGCTCATCACAGGGAAGATCGTTTACATCTCTGACCAGGCGGCGTCCATCCTAAACTGCAAGCAGGAGGTATTCACCAACGCCAAGTTCGTGGAGTTCCTGACGCCGCAAGACGTCAGCGTGTTCTACAGCTTCACCACCCCGTACCGGCTGCCGTCATGGAGCATGTGCACCGGAGCAGGTAGGCCGGCCGCGCAAACCAACCTCCACCTATCCAGGTCACCATAAGATCCTTGCTGTCGCGTGTGAGCCACCTCTTCGCTGCCTGTAGCCAGATCGGGGCACATGGGGAACACACATGACATGCTTCATCACCACATCCCATCCCACACCACACACACACACACACACACACACACGTGCTTTCGCACATAAACAAATGCACGCCTGTTCACACAGACCTATCAATTATAGAGTAGCTGTCATCACACTACATATTCCGAGTTGCTTATTTGCCCAGCCGCTTTTTTGTTTCTCATTTATTGAGCCTGACCTGACGAAGCACGGGGTGAATTTCACACCAAACCGAGGCAGATGCTTGTTCTGACTCAGCACAGAAGCCACTCAACCCCCTGCCCATAGAACAGCGCCTAGTGCTTCTCAGTCGGAATTCTCAGGCTGTCCGCATATAGAATCTTTGTATCACAAACTTGAATTGAGTTTGCGATCATCACAGCTCTGTCCTTGGTCAGTCGGCCAGTGGTACAAACATTCTTTCAACATGCACTCCCCTGAACCAACTTAAATAATGTTTTGGGAGCTTGCGTGAGCAGTAACTTCTTCCCCAATCCTTCTCCCCATACAATGGCAGACTCAAACTGTCCAAAATCGCCATTGGAACGGCTGCTACACAGTTACACTCGTTATTTAAAAAATGTAGTTTTTAACTTTCATCCACTTACTTATTGATTTTGTTTGTTTGTTTCATTTCCATTTTTTTCCATAACAAAGATATTACTAGAAACCAGGCTAATTCTGAAAAAAATGTGAATAGACTTCCGACTGCCCCCGCCACCCTCGCAATTCCGGTGGCCAGTGTGACGGTAGACGGTTGACTTCGTTATCAGGCATATTAACCCTATCTTATTTTTTTTTCCTCCCTCCCCCCTTTTCACATTTCCTAATTCAGAGACCTCTCCCACGGAGTGCATGCAGGAGAAATCCTTCTTTTGCCGCATCAGGTGAGCGACTGGGGACAGCTGGCTGCTTTGAGCTGTCACTTCCTGCTGGGTCATTCAGGGAGGGAGTGGAGTCAACCCTGGGCAGTAGACCTCTATCGCCCCCTATTGGTCATACCAAGTCACTGAGACAAGACAGCTGATCTGTTAGGTCTTACCAAAGTGTTCTTATGAACAGCCAATTGCATTACATGTAAATTTGGTACTAAAAAGCCCTTTTAAATGGTGCTGTGACATGCGACACTGATAGAAGAAAATACTTAATTAAATAACACTTTTTTAATGGTGGGAGCGGGGGTATTCATCATACATACATCATGATATGTGAGACCCTTTATCATTTTCAACAAACAACACGAGACAAAACTAAATTTAATTTAATTGATTTTCAAGAAATGCCACACCAAATTAAATTTAATCTACATCCTGTAAATCACCAATATATCTGTGTATCACATCATAGTATTGAGGGGAGCGGAAAACAAATGGAGATAGTTTAGGACATTCTAAAATGAACATCAGACAAGATTAGAGAACCCAGCGATTTGCCTTTCTAAATGTGTGTGTGTGTGTGTGTGTGTGTGTGTGTGTGTGTGTGTGTGTGTGTGTGTGTGTGTGTGTGTGTGTGTGTGTGTGTGTGTGTGTGTGTGTGGCAGTGGGGGTAAGGAGCGAGAGGGGGACATCCAGTACTACCCGTTCCGCATGACCCCCTACCTGATGAAGGTCCAGGATGCAGAGCTGGCTGAGGAGCAGTTCTGCTGCCTCCTGTTGGCGGAGCGGGTGCATTCCGGCTATGAGGGTGAGCCCTCTGACCACTCACAGACCAGTCACACAGAAAAAAAGTCCTCTTTTTTTATTATATATGTTTGGTTATCAATGAATTATTTGTTGCTTATTAAACCCTTTCTTGTACCACAAATAGTCATCTCCTGTTTGTAATCCAGCTTGAATGCAATGTTGCTTGTTCTGATCAGTTATTGATTCCATTTTTGTACATTTGTATTTGGTCTAAATGTGGTGTCGGAAATAGCTCAATAGCTTGGATCTGTGCTTATAACAGCCCTCCCCCTCCCTCCTCAGCACCCAGGATCCCTTCTGACAAGCGCATCTTCACCACCACACACACGGCAAACTGTGTGTTCCAGGATGTGGACGAGAGGTGAGAGGGGTCGTGTTCTGGTCCCGGCCACAGACATGCTGACCTTTCTGATCGAACAGCGTGATCATGTTGTCGGTGGTTACCGCGGTCCTGCTAACGCTTTGTTTTGTCTGTCAGGGCCGTACCCCTGCTGGGCTACCTGCCCCAGGACCTGATCGGGACCCCCGTGCTGCTCAACCTGCACCCCAGCGACCGGCCCCTCATGTTGGCCGTGCACCGCAAGAGTAAGACTTCTCTTACTCAGTCAGATTGACTAGGAAGGAATAGAATATAATAAACTTGGTGAGGATATGGTACAAAGTCTCTCTACAGTCTTGCCAAAAGGTAAAATTGACCAGAATTATTTCAGCTTTTTCCCAATTCAAACATTTAAGAAGAGCATTCTCTATTAAGACGTATCTATTAAGAGTTCTGTTTGTGCTTAAAATGTTCATTTTACTGACATTTGTCACATTTTTTGATTTTTCCTTTTCATTCTGTTGAATATATTAGTGCTTAAAATAATGTGAGATTCAGCAGATAAACGCACAGAGACATGCGCTAACAGTGCTGTTCTTTACCGGCAACAGTCCTGCAGTACGCCGGCCAGCCGTTCGACCACTCCTCCATCCGATTCTGCGCCAAGAACGGCGAGTACATAACCCTCGACACCAGCTGGTCCAGCTTCATTAACCCCTGGAGCCGCAAGGTGTCCTTCGTCATCGGCCGCCACAAAGTCCGCATGTGAGTACACACACTTCAAAATCTGCGATTGCAAATCTAAATTGCGTTTTGATGTCGGACTGACACTGACAGTAACATTTGGCAGTCAGTCCCAAACTGAGGGGTCAATCACTGTAGCTGTTACTTGAATTGAGTCACATACTGTGTGTGTGTGTGTGTGTTTCAGGGGTCCTGTGAACGAAGATGTGTTTGCAGCTCCGGCTTTCCACGGAGGGAAGATCATGGATTCCGACATCCAAGAAATCAGCGAGCAGATCCACAGGCTGCTGCTGCAGGTACGGAGATGTAGGGACATGGTAGTTCCTCCTACCACACGCCACCCAAGTGGCGTTTACAGGGCCCTCCGGATCAGAGACACAGACGACAATGGGTTGTAGACACCGTTTTATTGTAGAGCCTACAATACAAGACGTTACATAAAACAAGAAATCGTGGGTTAGGGAAACAATTATACCTTTGTTGATATCTTAAACAAGAAAACTTCCATCTTTGATGCAACTGGCTTTTCATGCCCATGACGCCTTATTAGCCTGGAGCAGGTAGAACATGTCATGACAGGCTTCCTATCCTGAGTGTGTGTGAGGATGGGGTTTTTAACCTGTTGTTCGTTAGCCAAACCAACGAGCGTCAGATGTGGCTGCTCCAACCATCCCACACACCACAGTATCCAAATGCGATATCGTTTGTTGGCCAATATTGTTCTATCTGTATCTGAAGATTCTCAAGGACAAAGTTCACTGTGCAAAAGTTTATTTATTTTATTTTGTCAATGAGACAAAACAATAAGTATGTCAATGTATCTTGCAAAGTGTTTGAGGATCTGGTTATCATCGCAAAAGTACCAATACCGGAATTAATATATACAGGGCTCCAGACTAACTTTTCCACCGGTAGCACTGCTGCGACCTACTTTCTTAGTTGGTCTCACCAGCACAGGATTTGGTCGTTTTTTTTACGCTGTTTTCGTACTTTTATTTTACGAAATTAAAGGTCTACCTCCTCAAGGAATAAAACTCTGCGAATTATG
The DNA here is from genome assembly GCF_960531495.2 of Zeus faber. NCBI lineage: Eukaryota > Metazoa > Chordata > Actinopteri > Zeiformes > Zeidae > Zeus > Zeus faber. The sequence continues at coordinate 26,813,050 of NC_137197.1, read as the reverse complement.
AGAAATTCCTGTTGTTTTTTTAATAATACAGCACCCAAAGAAGGAGGAAATTCCAGTGGTCACACAGTATCATAGTTCTACTTATAGCAGATGCGGCAATGAGTCTTGATAAACTGTAAACCTTACTGGAGACCTGTGCCTACTCCCGTGCTTAATGGCTGTGTGGAAAATGCGCAGGAAAATGTCCTCCTTGACAAACACACTTTGGTGTCTTAACAATGGAGAGATGTTTCGAAGTTGTCTTGTAAATGAGTTTGTTTTTGTGGGGAAAAAGGTAAAGTAAAAATATAACCATGTCTGCAATGCACAATTCCTTCTGCAATTTGTATGCTTGTTCACTTAAACTCAGAAAAATCCATCCTCCTACTTAGTAAACAGAAAAAGGAGTGAAAGAACAATCTCTTTCCGCCACTACTCGTTTGTAAGGTGGCAAATTACTTTGTTTACTTCCTTCGGCTTGCTGATCGCGTCCGGTTTAAAACCAAACTAATCCCTTAAAGGGGATTTTGTATTATTTTTCGCAACAAGCTCTTCCAGGAAAGCATTCGCTGAAAATCCTTGATCCACCCCACCCCCTGTGCGCGTGCCAACACACAATATATTTGCAATCACCAATTGTTGGGCTGATGGTGGCCTTTGGGAAAATTTTGGCATATTGCCAAACCCTAAAATGTAAACGTGAAATTTTCTTGCACACTCTCAAAAAATGGTCGCATATAGGACCATCTTGGTCACAGTCTGGAGCCCTGATATGTAACTCTGATATGTATGCCTCTCTCTCTTTCTATCCAGCCGGTCCACAACACAGGCTCCAGCGGTTACGGCAGCCACGGCAGCAACGGCTCCCACGAGCAGCTGGTGAGCGTGGGCTCTGCAAGTGAGAGCAACAGCAACGGCGCGGCGGGCGGCGGCGGCGTCAACGCGGCCGAGGAGCCGGGTTGCGCCAAGCCCAGGACTTTCCAGGAGATCTGCAAGGGGGTCCACATGCTGAAGAACCAAGACCCCCAGCTGTACCTGCACCCGCCCTCTCCCTCATCGGCACCCTCGCTTTCTCCGCACAAGTCCGAGCACAAACGGGCTGGCGACGGTGAGTCCACACAACGAAATAAAAAATAAACCCTCCAACGGTTTGGCTGTTGTTCGACTTGGCTGAAAAATTTGAGATTCTGTTGAAATTGGAACTGCTCGTAAAATGGTTCCTGTGCTGAGTTCTCAGTATGCATCTTCACAATCCAAACAGCTGGTTATTAGTGTTCAGATATAATGTTTCACAGTAAATAAAAAAAAAACCCATCTCAAATAGCTTTCTCTAGTGGACAATTAAAATCTTTACATTTTTATCTTGCTTTACCCGTGACGAAATAAAAAAATTTGATCCGCATGATATAACACTGAATAATAATCGATAAACAATAAATCACAAGCATGAGGGGGGGGACGGTAGCTCAGGAGGTAGAGCTGGTGGTCTAGTAATCTAAAGGTTGCTGGTTCGATCCCAGGCTCCTCCTGCTAGCATGCTGTAGTGTCCTTGAGCAAGACACTTAACCCCTCATTGCTCCTGATGGCTGTGTCCGTCGGTGTTTGAATAATTGTAAGTCGCTTTGGATAAAAGCGTCTGCTAAATGACTAAATGTAAATGTAAATGAGAACATGAGCACAGCATCTGTGCTTCCCTAATGTGGAGTCCCTGAAGTTTGTCTATGTCTAAGCTGTGTTCTTTTCTTCAGCAGCTGCAGCCGCCCAGAAGAGTCCTGGGTTGCGTCTGAAGGATTCTGCACTCCCTCTGCAGGCCAGAGACGGTGCTGCAGCCAGCATGGACGACCTCACCTGCAAAGATCAAACTGTTTACTCCTACCAGCAAATTAGCTGCCTCGACAGTGTCATCCGGTAAGTGTCTCTGTGTCTGTCTGTGTGTGTGTGTGTGTGTGTGTGTGTGTGTGTGTGTGTGTGTGTCTGTTAGTGGCACCTTTTGCTTTTTTTTTTTTTTTTTTTTGCACCTTTTTCTCATCCTCTCTTCCGCTGCCAGATACCTGGAGAGCTGTAACATTCCTGTCACGGTGAAGAGGAAGTACCAGTTCTCCTCAAACACTACCTCCTCCGACGAGGACGGCATGCAGGGGTTGCATGATGCGCACGCGGGTAAGCACACATGGAACACCTGCGCCACTCATTTTGACCAGACGACCCTCAGAACATCCCTGATGATACAGAAGCAGCAATTAGTGGTGGATCCACAGCTCGGGATAACAGAGAATCACCCCTTTTTCCCAATTTAGACCCTTTGATGCTGGACCCTCAGCCCGGCCTGACCAACATGAAAGCCCCGAAGAAGCATCTGTCCGGGGCCGCGCCCGTGGTGGGAGGCCCCCTGGCGCCACTCGCCCTGCCCAGCAAGGCCGAGAGCGTGGTGTCCATCACCTCGCAGTGCAGCTACAGCAGCACCATCGTCCACGTCGGGGACAAGAAGCCCCAGCCCGAGTCCGGTGAGATCTCAAATCCTCTCTAAAATTGAAACAGATTCTTAATTATGCTGGGGATCGTTAGACTTGGGTCGCTGTTTTTTTTTAATATATATATATTTGTATCGTCTGTTTCTGCTTCACTAATGTCCACCGCCCCCCTGACAGAGATTATCGAGGACGTGGCAGAGAGTCCGGCTCCCCCAGCGCTGCCAGTCAGCTTGGTGTCTCCGCCCAGCCAGGAGAAGGAGGCCTACAAGAGGCTCGGCCTCACCAAGCAGGTGCTGGCCGCGCACACACAGAAGGAGGAGCAGGTCTTCCTCAACCGCTGCCGAGGGATCCGCAACGCCAGAACCTTCCAGAAGGATTGTTCCATGTACCTGCACAATCACAGAGGGCCAAACAACATTGAAGGTATAGATTTCACACACACACACACACACACACACACACACACACACACACACACACACTAAATCAAAGTCTGACTTGTTTCCTGCTTTTTCAAGTTCACTTTAATAGCAATCAAGCAATAATTAATTAGTTAATACGGCTGACGGTTTAAACTTCGTCGAGTTATTGAGGAACAGTAAGGTTCTTGTTTATAGTGTTGTATGTTGAATTATGTATCAGTTAATAATGTTTGATATGTAATTGAAATGTTTAAATTATATCTTTACAACTTTTCGGATATTTCATTTTTTTTAAACTGTGGCTCTTCCTAATGTGAATCTTTTTCAATCAGAATCATCCGGGGTCCGAGGGGCATCCAAAGCCGGTGCCGCCAGGCCAGAACCTGCCGCCAAAAAGGGTGGGCGCAACAGGAAGTCCAAGAAACTGCGCCTGAAGCGCCCTGATTCTTCAGACAGCGCCGTATCTAACCGCAAGCGTCGTCCCCCACTCCAGAGTCTCAACCAAACCTCCTGGTCACCGTCCGAGGCCTCCCAATCGGCTTTCAGTGTCTCCTACCCAGCCATTGTGCCGGCGTACCCGCTGTCCGTCTACCCCGCTGGCTCCGCCCCTCCGGCCCAAACCAGCCACCCCGACCCCTCGCTCGCCGCAGGGTTTGGGGAGGGCCAGAGCAGCCAAGCCCCTCCAACTGCCACGCCGTACGCCGCCCCGATCGTGACCCCCGTCGTGGCCCTGGTCCTCCCCAACTACATGTTCCCCCAGATCGTCTCTGCCCCCAGACCCGCCTTCTTCCCTGAGCAGAGCCAGCCGTCATACCCTCCAGGCCAGCCCGCCTACCCCATCCAGGCGCAGGCCCCCTACACCACCCAGCAGCCGTTCCCCCCTCAGCCCACCTTCACCCCCCAAACCGCCTTCACCCCACAGCAGCCATTCCAGGCCCCCCAGCCAGCCTTCACCCCTCAGCAGCCCTTCCAGGCCCCCCAGCCCACCTACACCACCCAGCAGCCCTTCCAGACGCAGCCCACCTATGTTGCCCCACAGCCCTTCTCGGCCCCACAGACTGCCTACACCGCCCAGCAGCACTTCACACCCCAACCCACTTTCCCCGTGCAGAATCAGTTCGTGGCCCAGCCCTTCGCCTACAACCTGCCGCCTAAGTCCCCCAAGGCACCAGCCATGGAGTCCCGTGAGGGGGCCCCGTCGCGCTCCTCCACCCCGGCATCGGGCGGCCACGAGCCTGCCACATCGCCACCGCTGTTCGAGTCCCGCTGCAGCTCTCCTCTGCAGCTCAACCTGCTGAGCATGGAGGAGATGCAGCGTTCGGTGGAGCGGCAGGACAGTGTCATTCACGCAGCGGGGGCCCTGGGCGGAGACTCCACAGGGGTCCCAGCCAGGGAGCAGAGCGGAGCCACAGTCAAGTCTGAACACCTCCAGCAGGTGAGAGAGAGAGAGAGAGAGAGAGAGAGAGAGAGAGAGAGAGAGAGAGAGAGAGAGAGAGAGAGAGAGAGAGAGAGAGAGAGAGAGAGAGAGAGAGAGAGAGAGAGAGAGAGAGAGAGAGAGAGAGAGAGAGAGAGAGAGAGAGAGAGAGAGAGAGAGAGAGAGGCGTTCCAGCGACAGCACAGTGTGTGAGTGTCTCATGCTCAGTGTTCTCATCTTGCAGGTGGAGTCCACAGGAGATGGGGCGCACAGCGATGCCAACTCCTCATCCAACGACCTGCTGGACATCCTTATGCAGGAGCAGGAGGACTCCCACTCGGGCACCGGCTCGGCCACCTCAGGCTCCATGGGCTCTGGCTCGGGGTCCAACGGGTGCGGCACGTCCGCCAGCGGAGCCTCTGGCAGCCAAAAAGGTCAGTGAGAAATGTTGTTTTTCTAAATGTCTTGCCCAAAAGAGAAGACTGGATGATAATATGAATACTGAAATGTTCAGTTCCAACAATTGTGGGATCACTGATGTAGAAGTTAATTATTTCCTCAAATACATTTATTCACTGCTTGTTTGAACAAAATCAAATATAATATCAAAATGTTGAGTCAAAAAAGCTAAAAAAAATAAAATAAAATTATCATGAACTCAATTATGTCAAACAATGTTTTAAGAATATTCACATATATTCGGTATATATAGGACTGTATTGGACCCGATACCAGTATGGGTGTCTATATGTAGGGGGTTTCATTTCCGCTGGTTTATCTCATCTTGCCACGTCGTTTGTCCTCTAAGCTCTGAGCTTCTCTCTTTCCGACCCCACCTCCACCCAAACAGGGAGCAGCAACACCAGCAAGTACTTTGGCAGCGTTGACTCCCTGGAGCACGACTCCAAGCCCAAGGCCAAAGCCAAGACACTTGCCGAGGGAGCCTCGGAGGGTGGCCAGCCCCGGGTCCCCGGCTCGGCTCAGGGGGAGGGCGAACATTTCATCAAATTCGTCCTCCAGGAGCCGCTCTGGCTGCTGATGGCCAACACCGACGACAAGGTTATGATGACTTATCAGATGCCGTCAAGGTGAGCAACCGACAGCCCCGCCATGACCCTGGAGAGGTTTTGTAGCAGCGGGTCGATCTGTCTTACTTTGCTCATGTTATTTATTTGTTCTTTGCTCCCCTTCCATTCAGGGACATCCAGAAGGTTCTACGCGAGGACAAGGAGCGGCTGCGGCAGATGCAGAAGAGCCAGCCGTCCTTCAGCTCGGACCAGCGCCGGGAGCTGGTGGAGGAGCACCCCTGGATACGGAGGGGCGGGCTGCCTTCCGCCATCAACGTCAAGGTCGGGGTCCATCTCGTTCAATCTTTGGTTCTTAATCGTGCACACATGAGTATAAAACCAGTCCGAAATGCTTCTATATGGCCTTTTTAAAAACAAAAAAAACGTTGTATGAGCCTATTTAGTGCTGCCCGCAGGTATGAAACCCCACCCCTGACACATGCCAAACCAGCGTGCGGTTATTTATCAAAATGTCTCTCTGTGTGTGTGTGTATCCCAGGAGTGTGTGTACTGTGAGGACACCACGTCGTCACTGCCCATCGAGGAGGACATGCCCGACATGGAGATGGGCGAGCTGGGAGAAGGCTCCAGCCAGGAGGAGCAGAACCGGCCCAAAGCGCCCCAACCTCACGCTGGCTCTGGCTGCTAAAACACACATACACACACACACACACACACACACACACTGATGGAGGGATGCACTCCTACCACAATCCGCCACTTTGCCCGACAGACTCGTGCCGAACACAGGCACACGCCCCCACGTACACACGCACACGCAGACACACCTCGGTCTCTGTTACAGTTGTGAGGTGAACAATGGTGCGCGCCTGGAACACATTTAGTCGAGGGAAAGTCTCCGTTGCCTCGACGGTCGTGAGGATGGTGTGTGTGTTTGTGTGTGTGTGTAGTTTATGTGTGTGATGCCCTAAAGAAGAAGAGACTGCGTTGCCAGCGCCCGCCTGCTAGGGGGCAGTAGTGTGCACAGTTTGGAAAGACAGCGTGAGGCAATTCGGGAGGCAGCGTCCTCCCACGCTGCCTCCCCACTCACAAAACACACGCATTCCCTCTTAACTTTGATGAGCTCCACATATGAAGCTGGTGACTTCAACCCTCCCCCCCCAGAGATGTTTCTTTTTCTTCACGAGCATCTGTCCGGCTTTCTTTTGAACATGGACTCAATCCCCTACAGCAACGCCGAAGAAGCAAAGGTCGACCCAAATTGCCAAAACATGGCAAGACAAAGATGTGAAAAGTACTTAAGAAGTTCACGAACATGACAATTTTGGTCGTGTTTAATTACACATAATATACAACACATTAATATTATAATATAATAATTATATATTTATATGTGTATGTATATTTATTAGTAAGAAAAGCTGAAGAGGATAATCTGGTGTCAGATGTTTTATTTTTGTTGTTTTTTCTTTTTTTTTGTGACAAGTTACCGTGGTCTGACTATTCCCAATTTCCCAAATCCCTGCGACTGTAGCCCCAAAAAAGACTTTTAAAAGAAAATCAAAAGTTCGTCTGACAACCAATGCAATGTATTGTTCTGGCTCACGGCAGTGACGGTATTTTATCCCTTCAGCCAACCGCGCAGGGATCCTTTCAGGGGTTCAGTTTATTTGTTCTTTTCTTTGATGCAACGCTGACAATCCAATGCACGTACAATCTATTTCCGCCGGTCCTTTATTTATTTAGCCGGGTAACACGTCTGCAGGGATTCAACAGGGGCCCCTGGCAAAAGCGAATTGAACCAGAGTCAATCGATGGCGACGGAAATAGAGGAGCTGCAGGTTTGATCTTCCAGAAGTGCTTAGAGAAACGCACAAGAGCGATGTATCTCTCAGGATTCCACGCAAGCAAAATTAAAACCTTTTCAGACGATCCACCACCAATTACCGACCTCTGCTCGGGTCGTACTTAATGTCGGTAGCTCTCTTTACAAAGGTTTTTTTTGCACAGTCAATTTCTATCCCTTTTTCACAAACAACATCCATGTTACACTATACCTCGAAATAACCTAGAATTTAATTTATTTTTTCCTTTTTATCTCTTTGATGCAGCGTCCAATGGGGCCAGGTCGCCTTTGTTAGCAAATGCTAGTTTTCTAGCCACTCACCTTTGCATATTTATAAATGTATTTTTTAAAAGCTGCACATTCCAGTGGACAGGATTTGAAAATCATAAGGGAAGGTCTCACTGCCCGGCCATGTTTTAGTAGTTTGTGGCATTCGGTTGTTAACCTACAGTACTTTAATTAAAACAATCGTCACAGGATCAGTTTCTGGAAGATATTTATTGGTACAGTGCCCGGATGAGACTGCTGAAATCTTTTGTTACTCTCTCTCTCTCTCTCTCTGGTCACAACTGGGTATTTGGTTCAGCAATGTAAAAGCACTGATGAGTATTAGATATTAGAGGAATGCCGGGGAACACGGGGACCCATCACGCCTCGCGACCTTTGCGGTTGCATATGTATCATGGAAGCGGAGCCGTGTCCCAGCAGAACCATGGCGCCCCGCCGTCCGCCTTGGTGTGAGGGAAACTGGGATTCATATTGACTCCGTATACAGTGGGGAGCACTGGGAGCACCTTGGTGGCGCAGGGGGGCGGGGACCAAAAGCACGTCAGCCCCCACTGCCCTGGTTCTGAGATGATTCTTTGTTTTTGTTTGTTTGTTTGTTTGTTTGTTTGTTTATTCCCCTTCCATGTTTTGGGTTTTTTTCCTACTGTGCGCTGTTGTGAATATCGGAGGAGTGTCACTGGGGAGTCCCAATGGAATCCCAGGTTGTGTTATTGTAAAGTGCTGAACTACCAACATTTGGGTTTTTTATCTCCGGTCAAAGCACAATGGACGGCAGAGTTGTGAACAATTCTTTGGCTGATCCCATCAACTTGTTAGCGTGTACAGAGTGTGTATGGGTAGATAGCAGCTTAAATGGCAGAATCGGATCAGTCTCCACTGCCGCAAATAATAACTACAATCTATTTTTTTTTTGTCTCATTTTGGCCCAATTCTTTGTTTTTGTTTTTTTTTTGGGCAGAAATGGATGAATTTTACTGTTGTTGTTTTTTTTTTTTATTATTTAAACTTCTTTTCTAACTGGACTGGTGGTAGGACACCAGCCCAGGCTGTATTTTAACGGGAGAGTGAGGACGCCGCCCCTTTCAAGCCTCATGTATTATATCTGTCTCATCGCCACTGAATGAGCCAGGGGTAAATAAAACCAGCACAAATGTGTGCATTTTTGTAGGTTACAAAATGTGTTGTTCAAAACATTCCGATGTTGTAATAAAAATGAAAAAAAAAAAAAAGATTTAACCCCTGTCTGTCATGGAGTACTTTTGCCTTCAAAATGACTCTGTGACTGTGCCATGTTACTCAGAGTATTATATCCAAGTGATGGAGTTGAAGACATCAATCAGGGAGAGCTAAGTGGAGCTTCAAATGTATTGTGTTCCCCAAAAATCCACAATGAACCAAGCCTTCAAATGCAACAGTTGGCAAGCCTCCCAGGAGGACTTGTTCCCTTTAGGTTGGTTTTTCAGGCCATATGCTTGCACCAGTGCTTGGATCCCTGGGCCCCAACCGTCACATGGCGCTGACCTTTAACCCCCGACATCACATGCAGCACCAGCAGCCGATGTGCTTCCAGCGAAGCAGCCTCTCTCTGCATTGATTCCTTCCTACAGCGATTTTTACCATAACCCGCATTGTCTGTTTCGTGTGGACCTCTCCTGGTCCCTCTCTCTCTCTCCCTCTCTCTCTCTCTCTCTCTCTCTCTCTCTCTCGCTCTTTGATGAAACTGGAAGGTCTTTCAGCTCTTTGGTGGCCATCCATCAAATGGCTGCCCCAGCCATCCCCGAAGCTTTGATCATTGTGTTTTTTGGTGTATCCTCCCCGACGTTCACACCTCGTTCAATTCGGGACCCAGGTGTGAACTGCCACAACCCCCCCCCCCACCCGCATCCCCAGTGGCTCCAACTTGTTAGTCATTTCTTCACTCAGAGGAGGCGACAATAGTCTGTGAAGGGGGATTTAACCAAGAAGTACATGGTCTACTCACTAATATTGAGGAGTAAAAGTGAAAACGCTACTTAGGATTGCCCAACCTTGAACGTGTTGGTGTTATTTGGTCTAGAGGTCGTCCCCGCCTGCCTGGGATGGAAATAGGACTTGCACGTGACATGAGGCCTATATTCTGGTTGACTCACCTGTAGCCCTGCCGACCGCAGAGGAAGAGAAGCCGCCGTGCCTGCAGCCCAGACAGGATCTAACATCACTTTGATACAGATGCTAATTGCACGGGGGGCGGTGGGGGCGGGGTGACTTGCAATGCTTGGTTTGGGCCGAGCCAGAGGTGCGACCTCTGCGTCTTCCTCCCTGGAGACCCTTTCATGTCCTGGTGGTGTCACAGAGGACCTTGTGAAAGGGTGGTGGTGGGGGGTGGGGGGGTTGTAAATGGCCGTATTTAATCCAGGTTTTATTAGCTGGTTATAAATATCGTTCTAAAAGAGTAGAGCCTATTTTGGGGTTCAAGTCCCCGGTGGGGATCGGACCATTGCCAGTGCATAATTGAAAACTCATAAAGGTAAATAGAGATATGACTTGTCAAGCCTGTCCTTTAAGATCTGTGCAGAGCCGTCCTTCTTATTTGGGAAGAGTAGCCGACAGCGTTACAGGTGATAGGCAAAGGTGGGCAATTTGCAATTTAGTTAATATTGTCAAGGGTGATAGCATCAAACACTGCGTTTTATTGAGAGGCCAATTCAGCTCAAGGCAGCAGGCCTATACCAGTGATTGCCCAATGTTATAAGAAAACATTATTCACTTATAGTAACATAAGAGTAGTATACCAGGCATGTACTTATCGATTACTACTTTATTATTATTTAATTTTTTTTCAGATTCAGACATTTAATAACACAATAACAAAGATTTATAAACATCAAGAGGTTTCCCTTAGTAATAAACTACTACGCCTCTGTGGCCCTAATGCAGAAATACAATAGAAAATAATCATATTAATCGCAGGGAATTGCCGAACGCCTCGGTTTCTAAAAAGAGAAAAGAGCTTTGTCCTCATACGCATCCTTCACACACAGCACGGTGTACAAACTGGTCTATAAGGCTACAGCTTGATAATCCTTCCTTGGGCCGGTAATAAGTGTATTTCCAGTTTGGAAGGCGAGAGTCACATCCGTGCAGGTGAAACTCCTGATAAATCCCACAGAGGAGGAGGTGGCGGTGGTGCTGGGGGGGCCCCTACCAGGGCCTCCACATACCCTGGGAGGAGTAGGGTGGTGTGATGGTCGGCATCAGGCTCATGCTGGTGGCCTCCTGGCTCTCCACACCCTGCGTGGGGCTCGGGCTCGGTTCGCTGTCCGTCTCCTCCAGGTCCGAGGACAGGTCCTCGCTGGAGGCGGTGGACGGGGTGGGGGACAGCGCCGAGGGGGAGCCGCCGGGCGGCGAGGCGAGGTCCGCGCTCCAAGTGCTGCCGCCTCCGGCCCCGGCGGTCCCCGCGGCGGTGCTGGTGTCCGTGATAAAGTCCATGAGCGCGTCCTGGAAGCGGTCCTCGTTGAGCGGCATGCACTCCAGCAGGTGGTTGAGCAGCTCCGCCGCCACCGTGGCGTCGATGCCCGGGCAGCTGGACACGAACATGTGCACCTCATGCATGCACTGGATGTAGCCGGCCGCGAAGCGCTCGCTGGCCTCCCGGCTCAGCACGTCGCTCTCTGCGGGGAGAGAGAGCGGTTGGAGGAGGGTGGGGGTGTTTATTGGGTCAAACTTTTTTTTTTTGTTTTACATATACTATAGTAATTTGTTCTGGTGAAGTATTGGTGCGTTTCACTTAGAGACGATAAAAAAAAACAAAAAAAAACAAAAACTTAACAGTCCGAAAATGGTGAATTAAAATAAGAATTAAATAAAAAGTGAAGTAAAAATCAAGTTAAGAATCAAAGCAAAAACTGTCAAACGTAACCAAATATCCCCCCAAAAAATACAAAACAGAACTTGTCTGATGTATGCAAAAATATACACAAACTACTTGGTAAATGTAAAAAAAAATACAACATATATATAATAAACCAAATGTGCGGGTCAATGAAATGGAAACGTTATGACAGGGACTGGGCGCAGGCCCCTGTTGACTGTGAACGTTTAATAATAATAATAATAATAATAATAAACGAATCACAGTGGAGGAGCTGGGTCTAAATGGTGACGGTGTGTTGAGCGTTCGGGCTTGAAGTCTGGTTCGTAAGCAACGTGTCGTCGTGTGTGTGTCCGCCGCCGCCGCCGCCGCCGCCGCCGTGGAACGAACCTTGCGTGCGGCTCTTCAGCACGTCCTCCACCTTTCTCACCGTCATCTCCAGAACCTCCGCGTTCTCCATCTTAGACTGGAACTATACGAGGGGGGGGGGGGGGGGGGGGTGTTTTAGAATTTTCATTGCATTTCATTTCAACGCCAGGTGAGCCGGGCGGTCGCAGGTGAGGTGTGCGGGGGTGGGGGGGGAGGGTGGTCGGGCCCACTCACGTCGGCGTCGGCGAGCAGCGTCCGCAGCTCCCGCAGGCTCTCGTTGATGCGGGCTCGCCGCTTCTTCTCCACCAGGGGCTTCCTGCTCTTCCTGTCGCCCCTCGGCGTCCCGGGGTAATCCTCCTCGTCCGTCCCGCTTCCGTCTCCGTCTCCGTCGGCGGCGGGTCGGGCCGCGGGGGCCATGTCGGCGGTGGAGGTGGAGGAGCCCTGTTTCCGACGCAGCTCGGCGGGGGGGCCGGGCGCCCTGTGCGGTGCTCTGCGGAGGACCCTGCGGCCCCGGCGGCCGCGGCGCCTATTTATAGGGGCTCATTAGCACGCGAATGGGGCGCGGGGGGGGGGGCGCTCCGGCTCGCGCACAGCGGAGAGCGCGCCGCCGCCGCCGCAGCCAATGGGCGCGCGCTCTTTTGTCTCCGGTCAGCGGCGGCGCCGCGAGGACCCGGAGAGCGGAGCTTCACGACTCCTCTTTTTGGTGCAGGGGCCCGCCGACTCCGATTTTTTTTCATCCTTGTTTTTATTTTTTTATTTTTTTATTTTTTGATGATTTGGCTTGACATGTGGTTGGAGAAAGTCCATGTACGGGAGTTGGTTTCGGGTTTGGATATATGGATATTAAAAAGAACAAGTCAGAAAAGCAAATCGACACATATATGTATATGTGCATTTATTATTATTATTATAATTATAATTATTATAATTATTATTATTATTATTATCTGGAATTTCCCTCCGTTGATGAATAAAGTATCTATCTATCTATCTATCTATCCATCCATCCATCCATCCATTCATCCATCCACCCAGCCATCCATCTATCTATCTATCTATCTATCTATCTATCTATCTATCTATCTATCTATCTATCTATCTATCTATCTATCTATCTATCTATCTATCTATCTATCCATCCATCCATCTATCTATCTATCTATTTATCCGTCCATCTATCTATCTATCTATCTATCTATCTATCTATCTATCTATCTATCTATCTATCTATCTATCTATCTATCTATCTATCTATCTATCTATCTATCTATCTATCTATCCATCCATCCATCCATCCATCCATCCATCTATCTATCTATCTATCTATCTATCTATCTATCTATCTATCTATCTATCTATCTATCTATCTATCTATCTATCTATCTATCTATCTATCTATCTATCTATCTATCTATCTATCTATCTATCTATCTATCTGTCTGTCTGTCTGTCTGTCTGTCTGTCTGTCTGTCTGTCTGTCTGTCTGTCTATCTATTTCTGTTTAACGGGGTTTATCCATATATCACATTCAATCTAACATTCGATTGCGTTTGAATTCCGTAATTCTCTCACCATCTTCATCGCATGTGCAAAATATACCTTTAATTCAGTGTTTACGGCACTGGATTAAACGACTGACTGTGCTTTTGTTTGGAAGTCGGCATCTAAACTAACGTATCATTTCAACTGAAACCCATGTACACATGTAGATTCTGAACTTTCTTTTATTTATTTATTATTTTTTTTGGGGGGGTTGCCCTACCTAACATTGCTCCCGGTCATGTTTTTTTGTCCCCGACTCTGGAGATTTAGGCGGCTGTTGTGCGGCTGTAAGGCGACGCCTCCAGCTGGCAGCTGCAGCCCCTCGGCCCAGACGCGGCAGAGGGAGTTAAGAGGCTCTCCAGAGAGAGCGACAGGTGTTAGCCACAGCCTGCCCTCTTGTTCTGTGACTTCTGATTTCTCTGCAACCTGCCCATGCATTGTCGTTACATTGAATATGTGGATGGGTGACTCCGGGCGGAGATGAATCACCTTTAGCCACGCTGTTTATTTGAAAAATAAAATGAAATGAATCAAAATTAAAAAATATCAACTACAACTACAACTGCTTTTGTTGTCTTGCGTGCGGTCTAATCAACCAATCAGAGGACTGGAAGGAAAACGCTTAATTAAATATGAGGCTAAACAAAGGGCATTTCTATCAATTATCTTATATTATGTGCAGATATATATTTCTTTAATTTGTTAATAGTTCACTATCAATTTTGTAATGATGCATTAAATGCATGGAGTTCCGAGCTCGAATTAACAATTTTTCCGTTTTGAACCCTACACTACTATCAACACATTGCTTGTATTGTGGTTTGCGTTAGACCTCTAGACGGACAATGTCCACTTGTTTTATTTCTCGTGCGTGTGCTCAACCCTCTGCCCTCGTTCTGCGTGTTTTGTGCAGAACATTGTGATGCAAATGGTTCCTGCAACAGAGCAGTCCCTCTGCCCCCAATACAGTGTCCACCGCGCCGTCCTCCAGGTAAACAACACGTTGATGGACTTTTGTTTTTATGGTGCGCTTTTACGCACACCGGCAGCGGCAAACTGCGCGTTCTGCTCAAAGAGCGTCTGGACGCTTTGAAGTGTGTGTGTGTGTGTGTGTGTGTGTGTCGGGTGGGGGGTGGGGGGGGGGGGGGGTGGCACCTCCCCACCCCCACTCCAGATATGAAATGCTCTGTACTGTGGAAGGAGCAGCTGTCTCGTCTCGCCTTTGTTCGTGAACTCTCTCTCTCTCTCGCTCACCCCGGCTCTCCATCAGAGTCCAGGGGCCAAATAACCCCGGGCAGGCCAAAGGGAGAATAAAGCCACATGCACATATGCCGTTTTTTCCACTGCTTCTTCTTCTTCTTCTTCTTCTTCTTCTCCTTCTTCTTCTTCTTCTTCTTCTTCTTCTTCTTCTTCTTCTTCTTCTTCTTCTTCTTCTTCTTCTTCTTCTTCTTCTTCTCCTTCTTCTTCTTCTTCTTCTCCTTCCTCTTCCTCTTATTCTTCTAAATCAATTATTATAATCAAATAAATAAATGATTGAGCTTTATTCGAAGGCATAGGCCCACATCAACATCCACTGTAGTCATTTAAACAGCAGCCAGCAGATTGGATCTCTATTGGATCTCTTCGAACTTTGCCAAGTCTCTTGGGTTTCCACAAAACATTGTTTTACGGGGTGTCGGGAGTGCCAACAATGCGCACAGGTGGTCTGGGAAGGGAGCACTAATCTGTTGCAAATTGGGGGAAAAAAATTGCACTATATGCAGTCCAGACACATTTTTTTGTGAAATTGAAAAGTCCTGTATATTTAGAGAGTTGAATATTATGTTAGCCCCGTTACTGGCATGGACCTGTATGTTCTGACCACATCATTCAATCATATTTATTTTCCATTTTTGCTTTATTTATTTCTTCACCAAATATTTTAGTCATCCACCCTAAGTTGACATTTCACTGCATATATGTATGGAAGTATGTATATGTATGTGACGAATAAACCTCTTGAATCTTGAATCTTGTTAAACATGGTAAAGGGGATGGGGGCGGGGTTCCTGTTGTTTTAGATTATTATTAGAAGATTATAATGCATTTTAAGCTTAAGGCCTTTCTGTCACGTGTGTCCTTTGGCATCCATTTACCTTTGTCACTTATTTTGCACACTACCCTCTTGCCTTGTATTGCTAAAAATCCATTAAATCACAAATCTCTTCATTCCGTCTTCACTTTCTTCTCCTCAGATTCCTGAAAAAATCATTGCAGAAATCTTTGCAGAAATCATTTTTTTATTAATGCCATGTGTTAATCATACAAGTCATACAAAAGAGGAAGAAATCCAAGATCCATACAGTGCTGAATAAGACCTAAGAAGCAAAGTTGACATACTTTATAACATCAAATAAATATAAATGTTAATACAATAAATATAAGAAAATATTAATAGGAGCCTTCTATAATGCAGGCTACGGGATATTGACTTCTGAAGGGAAGTACTGAAAAAGGTATTGTATAGAATCAATATAGCATACCTAAAATAATAATTACAGGAACAAAACCGCCCCACAAGTGTTTTTCTTCTGAGTAGCATATCTATAAGATACATAACGTGAAGGTCTAATGGAGAATTGACAGTGTCAGTCGAGTCTACCCCATTTCACCACGGCCTCCACATCTCCAGCAGGCCCAGGTGGGGGCTGTGGGGGCTGTAGTGCAACGGGCTGCCCGGCAGAAGCACGGACCTCTCCTGGGGCCCAGGGGGGCCCTCCCTCTGGACCTGTCTCCCAGGCTGGGGGTCACCCCTGGGAGTCTCCCCGGGGAGCCCTGCCACCTGGCTGGGCGGAGGGGGCGTCGCGTCCGCACTGGAGGCCTGCTTGGACCTGTCGTTGGACCTAGGCAGGGACTTCAGTAGGTGATTGAGCAGACGCGAACCCAGGGTCTTGTCCATCCACTCGCAGGTCAGCAGCATGTTGTGCACCTCGTGCATGCACTGGATGTAGCCCGTGCTGTACTTCTGCTGCGCCTCTAGGCTCAGCATGGGGTCTGCCGAGGAAAAGGGTCGAGGTTAAGAACAGGAGCTGAATCGAATGAACTGAATTGCTATTAGTTTTCTGTAAATTATATATAAATCATGATGAAAGTTGCCAATCACAACACAATATTACTGTAAGTCTGCCTGCATTACCAAATCCCCAACCAACATGATCAGATCTGGGAGGCTCCCAGAATGATCAACATGATTGTAGTAAGCAGCATTGATATAACACTCAAAATGTGGTACGTTTTCAAAAGTGGTATGTGGGTGTATGTGACAAATAACCTCTTGAATCATGATCAAGCGCCTGGGCTAGTGCGCTAAACGTGAAGCTACTGCCCCCTACTGGCCACAGCAGGCCCGTGGAGCGAGCCCTCGCGTCCGTGGAAGACACCTGATGCCCGTTGACCGCAGTAAAAACAAGTCACTCACCGTTGCCGTTGCGTTTAGTAGTCTGGATGTTCTGCAGATGCTTCACCGTCATCTCGAGGATATCGGCTTTCTCCAGTTTGGATTGCTGTTGGAAGATTGAAACAGACCTGAAGTTAGTTTGGACTCACTTCGCGGACGAGTCGTGGACAGTCGGCTCCGGAGCGTCTCCCCACAGCACTCACATCCAGTCTAAAAGCTCCGATCACAGTTTCTTTCAATTGATCCAGACAGGTGTTTATCCTCTCTCTCCTCTTCCTCTCGATGAGTGGCTTCCTCAGCTGTGGATTGAAACAGATTTTAAAAAGGGTTGGGGGGGCTCTCGGGTTAGCAGCCAATGTCTTGGGGAAAAAAAGGATAAAGTGCGAGGAGAGAAGGGAATATCCACGACTAAAAAAACAAAAACAACAAAAAAAAAAAACCAAGACGACCAAAGTACCTTTCTCTCCTCCTTGGCACTGGAGTGTTTGCCCACGGTGTGCGCCATGGATGAAGCAGTCATGTTCTGTCCGCACGGAATCGGGTGCGTATAAGGCCCTCGGCGCGGCGCGGCCCTCTTATTTATAGGGCCACATTAGCATGTGAATGGTCAGGCTCTTTGGCTCGGGTATTTTCCCACACACGGGGTCGCTCCCAGCGGCCCTCTCCCATCAGTCAGGACTGACAGGTCACTGGCTCCATTCAATAGCCGCGAAACCCTGAAAAAAAATTTTTGGAAAAAAAAAAAAAAAAAAAAAACCACTCACATACACACGCGCGCACGCACGCGCGCACACACACACACACATACACACACACACATACACACACACATAGACACATACACACATACACACACACACACACAAACGACAGATGTCCTGCCTGGAACCACGCACCCCATACCCCCCCCCCCCCCCCCCCGCCCCACACACACACACACACACACACAACACACACACACACACACACACACACACACAACTTGTTTCCTCTTCATACAGAAGGTCACATGACACAAGGGTTGTCATTCCCAGGGATGAACAAGAGTGTGCGGTTACACCTGCCATTCTACCTCCTAAACGCTTACAATGGTGCGGAGATCCTCTTGTTCCCACCCAGTATTTATAAAAAAAAAAAAAAAAAAAGAATTGAAGACAAATTGAAGTAATTATAAATGATTTAAAGCGTAGTAATAAAAATGTCATTTACTCCGGATATCTCTCGTTTCTCCTCTCACCCACGCATGGAACAATGTGCATAAGAGCAGATTTTAAACAAAAAACTGACACACACATCTTCGAACACGCCATTCTAGTTCTCACCCACTCACAAATACACTTGTAGGTACACACTCAGGTGCAGTGAAAAAGAGAGAACGCCTTCTCACGCAGGCGAAGCAAGAGAGCCTTTTTTGTGTATGTGTAGCATTGCCCCTTCCCCCGCGGGGGTGGGGTGCCGGGGTAGTGGGGGATGATTCAGGGGTGGGGTCTTGACATTCGTGGAGATGTCTGGGGCACAAGTGGAGAGCGAAACAGAAGAGAAGGAGAGATGTCTGGAGAAGAGGCGGGTGAGCAGCACAACCACTTTTGTCCGAGAACGGCAACGTACCCTGGTCGTCGTCATGACCACCAGGTTGACGGCCCCGGGCTGAGATGACTGTCACAGGATACACAGATTCTTGGATTCTTGAGAGGTGACCAACACGGGGGGGGGGGGCTTCCGCAAGCATGGCGATGAATGGAAGCAGACTATGCCCCTGAAGGACTTCCAACGTGTTCTTTGGGGTGATTTTGCGGCGTGCCAGGGACAAACCGGCGGCCATCAGGAACGTCTGCGTGGGAGAAGTGGGTGAAGCAGCTCCGCCTCGCTTCCTGGCCCGAAGCAAGAGTGGGCCGGGGGCTCGTTCCATTCAAAGGCAAATCGTCATGTTCGTATCTCTGCTCTAAGTAGTTCTACAAAAATACTTCTCTTTTTTTGCTGTCTTTCAACAGGTCGCTGTCAATTGTGTGCTGTGACTCCCGAACCAGTGGCGTACCAGAGGAGAACCGGCGGAAGCGTGTGGCGCCGGACATTGTCACGTGTGATCATTTGCTGACCTCGTATGACCTGAGGAGGAAGGTGACAGAGTTAGACGCCTGAACTCCCTCCTGTGCTCCTCACACAAGAGGGGGTGGGGGCTTCAAGAGGAAATAAAAACACTCACTAAAACATCACACTTATTTGTTTCTTTGTTTGTTTGTGTTTTATGATAAAAACGAGTGGAATACTGAATAAATACCGTCGCTGCGGATCGTGAAGAAAGTTAATGTGGTTATTGACTGATATGATGGTGGACAGGTTCGTTCTTAACGCAAAAGACATTTACACTGTAGTCTCATTCGATATGATCGAAAGGAGTCATTTTTGTCCCCGAGGAAAGGCTGCGTAAGAAAAGCCTGCCTTTCCTCCATTACTTGTAATAAGTAGCATGATGTAACCGGTGGGCCTTGCATGAGATGTTATTCCATATTCTCCACATTGTATACACACAATGCATCCTTTTTCACATGCCACACGGAGTAAACAAAGATGAAGTTATTAACAGTGACTGTGGGCGTGTGTCATCGAGGTGTTACTGTATACCAGCATGAAGTTAACTGTAATGTGCTGTACTGAGCTGTACCAGGCTGCCACGATTCGTTCGTAGCGAAATTTTGAATCTTTGTAAATCTTTTAAATGACTGATGCGTCAGGAGTCACTGGCAAGAGAGTGGGCGAGCGAGTGAATCTTCGGATCAAAATCGGAAAATAATTACTCAGGACTAAGTGAATGTGGATAAAAAAACGGTGAAGGCATGATTCCTAGTGGATGTGACTGATTTACAACTTTGCATTCCACCAAAATAAATCATTTTGACAAAAGTCAATTGTTTTTGTGATTCACACACTGCATTTCACTGCCAAAATAAATATAATTTTTTTTAGAGAATTAGACAAAAAGATTGGCTGGCATCCAGAGGTGTTACTAGGATGTCACCTTTGGGGGGGAAATTTGGATTATTTGGGTGGGCAACAACAATTTTGCTGAGAGTGACTGAGGAGGTTTCCCTGTTATGCACAGGGCTTTTCTTGTTTCACTGTGTTCATCTACAATGTCTACATCTACAATAAAAACACACTGTTTTGTTGGGAGAAACAGGCTTCGCTCCGATCACTCCGATCGGCAACCCCTGTATCCTTGTGTTTTTCAGAAAGGGGAGAAATACCGGAGACTTATGGGCAATATTTAAACGGGAGGGCAGCAGGAGAGAAGGGTAAAATGGAGAGAATCCCAGGAAAAACGGCAGGGTTGACAGGTATGGAACAGTGATTTTTTTCATTGGACGGTCAGAGGACCCCTCTGGGTGGGCGACTCCCGCCCGTAGACACGCCCCCCCCCCCGCTGGCATCCACAGTTAACATTCTTCCACCTGAATAAACGATTTGGACAGATTTAAATTACTTTTGCGGAGAATTCCATTCACAATCCCTCCAGCCGGACCGACTCGCCAGAAGTCCTCCCTCGCTCACCGCGCGTTAAACCGACTGGATCAAATGAGCGAAGGGTGACTCGTCAAGAACCGAATCTCAAATAAAGAGTCGAACCTCTCACCGCCGACCGGTGGTCCCGCAGTTTCCCACAACGAGACCCCCCCCGTCGACAAATCTTGTTGGTTCTCCGGGGTAATTGAGTTATCTTTGATCAGGTGATGTCTTTGGGAATGTTCAAAAAAAAAAAAGAAAAAAAAAAAGCATCTGTCGAGGCCAAGTGAGCAGATGCCATTGCTGACCAGATGGCCCCGTGCGACGGGGCCGCGCGGGGCCTCTTGTTTTGAGCCACGCGACTGCCAGGCGAATGGCGGGCCGTGGGAAACACAGCCGAACAATGGGCGCCATTCAGGCGAGCCTAATCGCCACGAAGGGAGCGATGACCCCCGGGAACCGGTGGACAGTGGAGTCGGGAGGAGAGGTTGTCGGAGCAGGCGCGAACGCAGGCGGCGGCGGGGACCGAGGCG
This sequence comes from Zeus faber, assembly GCF_960531495.2. NCBI lineage: Eukaryota > Metazoa > Chordata > Actinopteri > Zeiformes > Zeidae > Zeus > Zeus faber. Next base: position 26,792,371 of record NC_137197.1, on the reverse strand, counting down.
CCTGCTTCGGCCTCTCAGCAGCTCGTACCCGGACACCAAACGCGCATAGCCGCGGAGGGCAGGGAGCAAAATGAAATAAAGACGGGCGTATTTTTTTATCCTTTTGAATTTGACTTTTATGTTGTATGTAATAGCGAAGTTTTGTTAAAAAAAAAAAAAAGTTAAAAACAAACAAACAAACCAACAACCAAATAAGTCAAATAGTAAATAGATAGATAGATAGAGAGATAGATAGACAGACAGACAGACAGACAGACAGACAGACAGACAGACAGATAGACAGACAGACAGACAGACAGACAGATAGATAGATAGATAGATAGATAGATAGATAGACAGACAGACAGACAGACGGACAGACAGACAGACAGACAGACAGACAGATAGATAGATAGATAGATAGATAGATAGATAGATAGATAGATAGATAGAAAGACAGACAGACAGACAGATAGATAGATAGATAGATAGATAGACAGATAGACAGACAGATAGATAGATAGATAGATAGATAGATAGATAGATAGATAGATAGATAGATAGATAGATAGATAGATAGATAGATAGATAGATAGACAGACAGACAGACAGATAGATAAATAGACAGACAGACAGACAGACAGACAGACAGACAGACAGGCAGGCAGACAGACAGACAGACAGACAGATAGATAGATAGATATTCCCATTTTGTATTCATTTTTTAGTGTTAAAAATAGGAAGATTTTATATAAATCTTCCCAGTTTTAATTTCATTTTATTTATTTTTTTTATGATTCATTGTATTTATTTGGTAATGCTAGGTGTGAACGGGGCACACGATGGCTGACCCGCACAAACCCAAACCCTCATTCAGCCTTTTATGAAAGGTGGAGGAGTGAGGAGCTCCAACCAGATGGGGATCCGGCAGCAGCGGCTGCAGCTTCCATGTCTGTGCGTTAAACCCACCTTGCTGACGTGGCACCGGGGACCTTCTCGTGAAAGGACGCTCGTCCGGACACGCGACCGACGTCCTACCGCCCACGCGCTTTCCCGGTGAGAATGGGACCACACGCAGCCCGTGGACGACACGGACACGAGGTCCTCTCCGGAGCGACTCACTGTGGGTTTTTACATCCCGAGACATTCACATACACAGGCTGGAAATGCAATGGAAGATATCGATTCGATTTGATGTTTGATGGGAAGTTGTGAGCAGCACATTCTGTAATATTGCTATTCATATATATATAAATATATAACCATTTCCCCCGATCAATAAAATCTGTATGTTCTTAAAGAAAAACGGAAACGTTTGTAATTGAATAAATATATATAAAATATAATATATGTATAAGTTATTGCAATGGAAATCAAGATCAAGATCCTTTATTTGTCACATCCATCATCATCAAGTAGGGTGAGAAGGGCGACTCCAAAGGCTTTACAAAACAAATCAGGTAGAGTAATACAAAATATTATGATCTGAACCAGAAGAATACCATTATACAATAGGCATAAGTATACAATGGGCAAACCAATATATAGCAAAAAAAAATGATCTATGTTCTAATGGGAACATTGAGTAATAATGGAATGTCCGGTATCAAAAACAGAATTCTCAAACATTCAAGAATTTCGACGAGTGAAACGTTATCAGGCCTCTACTGATACCAAAAAAATATATATTTCTATATATCTAATGTATTTCTCGCATAAAAAAAAGTATTTGAATTTTCTAAAATTTGGTTTTCAGATACGACAAAAAAAAAAAAAAAAATCCAAAGCAGGTAATGTTCCATTTTAAATCTCAAAAAAAAAAAAAAAAAATACATTTTAACGGGTTACATCTCAAAAGAACGATTCAGCGCTGACGTTCGCTGTCGGCGTGGGGTGATGGCGCCCCCCGGTGGCCGCACGCCGCGCTCCCTGTGTACCGCCGAGCCTTGGCCGCCGCGTCGCCGTCCGGCCACGGGGGGCGCCACTGCTCAACGCGACGCCAGGCACCTTGCTAAGCTAGCAGCCGCACCGAGAGAAACAACTAGGAAACGGTACCATCACACCACAAACAAGGGGAGGCGACGAGGCAGGAAAACAAAGGAGACTCTCGGCCCACGGAGCGCCTGACCAACCCCCTCCCCCCCCCCCACCCACCCACCCCACACCCCTCCGTATTCCACGCGACCCCGAGAAACCCGGCGAAGCGCCGTTCAGAAGGTACGGCGCTCTGTTGACCCGATCGGATATCACTGCTATTGTACTGGAGTCCGGCTAGCCCCGTGGCGGCTAGCCGGACTAGCAGGCTGCCCCGGGCTGGCGAGGGTATTTAAGCGTGGCAACTGTCTCAGCGGGGATGCTGGGCCCGAACCCGCTGTGGCTTGGTGATGGCGGACGAACCATCCGTCTGTTTTTCTTCTAATTTGTCGAGAGCGACATGGGGCCAGCTAGCTGCTAGCTGGTGACGCTAGGCCCTCCCAGGCTTCCTCTGTGTGTGTGTGAGCGTGTGTGTGTGTGTGTGTGTGTGTGCGTGTGTGTGTGCGTGTGGCGAGCACTGATTGGAACGTAACAGGCCACGGAGGCCAACGTGCACGAGAACAGGCCACAAGACACCGGCGGCAGGTGGACCGCGTCGGGTCGGACCGGTTCACCGAACACACGCAGGTCTATTTCGTGGAGGTTGACGTTTCGGACGCGGCGCTTAGACCACAACAGCCTCCTCGGCGTGGTTCACACGGGCGACGGTGACGCTGCTGTGACGCTGCCGTCACCGGGGCAAGCGGCACAATCGTTTGGGAAATAATTAAATCTACTATTATGTGTCTTTATCGTTTATTTTAATTTTGATCAATTTTTGGAGACACGACTATGGTATGCATATTTGATTAGTAGTCGTAGTATTTATCTCATTTAAAATACACTTATTTTGAAGACAAGGCATGAAGTGTATTGTCATTTTCCTCTCTTCAAAAGAAATGTATTTTAAAGTGACAGAAGCGGGACAGCTGTTGGCAGTGAGCACCACGCTGAGGGTGTTGTCATTTTATAATGAGTCTTCCCAAAAAAAGAAAATATATATATATATATATATATATATCATTGAGCAAAGCCACTCGACAATCTGCATTTATAGCATTGGCTGACAAACAGTGACTAATTTTTGGGTACACAGTTTTTAAATCAAAGTTGTTTGAGGCCCGATCGCCCGTATGACTGCTGAATAACAGTCAAATGAATTATTTATAACGCGTTAATCCTCACGAGCCGTGATGATGATGATGATGGATGTGTGAAGCTGACACGTGCAGCGCCTTCCAGGAAGTGGAGTGGATGGTGTGTGTGGCTGCCTTCTGAGTAAATGACCCAGCATGACCCCGGGCCGAGAGGCAGATTTGGCCGCCTTAATATAAAGTGTCAGGTAGTAAAGCTCCGGCACTTGGATCAGAGTTGGAACGACGGACCAGTTTCTGTTCCAACCAGGTCACCTCAGCACATCAGACCTGTGTGAGTGATGGACACAGTGTATTCCTGGCGCCAGGGAAGCTTTACAAATGTGGACCTCACTACCAAGACACACCAAGGAGGAGGAGAAGATCCAAGGTTCAACTGAAGCGGGGTCAGAGGATCCCAACAGGGGAGGTGTGTGTGTCAGTGTGTGTGTGTGATGGAAAATAGACAAATACCACAAATCTATATTAGGAATTTTTTTCTTGAGTCCAAAAAAAGGGAAATGTATAAGGTATTAAGCCATTTTATAAAAACTTGTAAACTCATATATATGGAATTAAATATTTAAATATATTTTCGTTTACATCGCTTATTTGCATTTAAATGGTAGAATTATGCGTGGAGCCATTTGTATTCCTGTTTTGTGACACGTTTTCATGTCCCGTGGGCATGTTTTGACATCATTGGGGAGATTATGCTTTGAGCTTTTTAACTCCATTTTTTTTTGTGATATCAACACATTCCTTAAAGCCACCGTCAGTAGTTTATCATTTAGTTTATAACCCCCCCCCCATGTGATCTGTGCACCACAAAACACGGAATACAAACACCATCAGATTTGCATGAGAGCCAACCCTTTATTCTTCTGATTAAATGTGTGTTTAGGTGTTTAACATTTGCATATGTATTTCTTTTATTACATATAATTTATAATTTGTGAACTGTGACACAGAATTCCTCCCGTCGATCGGTGTCAGGTTGTTGGGCTTACACTGCCTTTTACACAAAGCGTTCCAGAAGATAGCCTACTACAGAGGTGTTTCCTTTTAGATTCTATTGTTAGATGTAAGATTGTATAGAAAGAGTTTGAACTCATCCACCCTGCCCGCTGTCCTTGGCGTAGTTGGCCCTTTTTGAACCCCGCACTGCATAAATAGGACAAATTAGAACCCCTGTGTTGTTGATGACGCTGTTGATCAGTTGATAGGACAGCCACACCCCAGCCAGAGGGCCTCTCGGTCTACCCACTTGACACATGACAAAAGGTGGGCCTTGGCCTGTGTATGTATGTCAGCGGCTTGGGTGGGATGGCCATCGTGACAGATAAGGCCACTGTTGAGTGACCAAGTGATGGTTGCATGTCTTGGGGAGTAGCCTCTCCTATGTTGCCTCAGCTATTTACTCATCACCACTTACTGTATAGCAAGAATCTCTTTAAAGGAAAATGTGTCGGGTTTATGCTCTCTTGTGAGTGTTGGAACCAAAGGGCCTGCGTGCGTGTGTGTGTGTGTGCGCGCGTGCGTGTGTCTACACGTCTACATGTGTTTACTCAGATTGGTAAGTTAGTCTGTGTGGTAAGGGTTGTATAAAGGATGTGGGCTAGGTGACGACCTATGTGATACAGCACACGTAATAGTTTATCATTTACTCGCAATGACCACGCCTCTTTACAAGATGACTGTTGCTAAGCAGAGTGATGATCAGACATTAAATAAAAAAATAATAAGAAAGCATGTGGTAAACCCTTCTCAAAATCCTGAGGAACATCAACACATCTATTAAACCTATAAAACATGCTAACATGTTTCGTGGATGTTTCTTTTTCATGAACATTGGCTATAATGAGGTGTAAGCTTAATGTCTCCATAACGGTGACGTCATCACCGTTGCTCCTGAATTGTGAGTCACAGGCTTTATTTTGGTCGTCACCTGTCTTTGTCTACGGTAAAACCACAGTTCCCAGGGAAACTCAAGACACTCACTAGAAACTGAGCAATTACGATCCAGCAACCAACATTTGTACTTCTCTCAAGATTGCTTTGTCTTTTTTTTTTTTTTTATCTTGTTTTTGGTCATTGTGTCTTTGGGTTTTTCTATTGTTGAATTTGAATCTCATCATTCCTCAGGTGGTCAGCGTGCTGCTGGTTGCGCTCGGTAACTCTCCACCATGCCTTTCCCCTTCGGCAAGTCCCACAAGTCGCCGGCGGACATCGTCAAGAACCTGAAGGACAGTATGACTGTCCTGGAGAAGCACGACATCTCTGACAAGAAGGCAGAGAAGGTAGAGAGAGGCCCTCCAATCATTCCACTCACTCACCTTTTTCTGTGACTCTAGCTAGACATGTTTGAAGTGTAAAATAAGTCTTTTGAAAGGCTTTCAGAAAGTCGCATGCCTTCGTCCTTAGATTTCCTGGTTATTCTATTTGTTTAGAGTGATTAGCAATAGATATAACTTTATATAAGTATGTGTAAGTCTTACCTTGCGTTACACCCTAGTAGAGTTTTTGTGAAATTGTGTCTGTAAGATTAATTTATCAACGGAAGGAAAACATTCAGGTATTCTCGTTAAAATGGTACATTATACTTTTTTTTGTTTTGTTTAATCTAATTTATTTATTTTTTAGTAGAATTTGGACTCTCTATATCAGTTTTAACAGTATCTGTGTGCTATCGCTTTGTGTGTGCGTTTGGCCCCAGGCCACGGAGGAGGTGTCCAAGAGTCTGGTGGCCATGAAGGAGATTCTGTACGGCACCAACGAGAAGGAGCCCCAGACGGAGGCTGTGGCACAACTCGCCCAAGAGCTGTACAACAGCGGCCTGCTCAGCACTCTCATAGCTGACCTGCAGCTCATTGACTTTGAGGTGAGAGAGAGAGAGAGAGAGAGAGAGAGAGAGAGAGAGAGAGAGAGAGAGAGAGAGAGAGAGAGAGAGAGAGAGAGAGAGAGAGAGAGAGAGAGAGAGAGAGAGAGAGAGAGAGAGAGAGAGAGAGAGAGAGAGAGAGAGAGAGAGAGATCTTGTCTATAAAGGATCACATTTTGAAACTCTGCGTGTCTTGGCAGACGACACCCAAAACAGGTGAGCCTCAACGAAGCACGTTGAGGCAAAACATTTTTGTGGCCGGGGAGGCGGAAGGCTGGAGCGTCTGCCTACGTGGGCACGCTCACGTTGCTTCTCTAAATGTGTCAGGCTCACGCTGCGTGCTGACGGCTGCTCTGGGCCGCCCTCACTCACCTCATCACCGGATGACTCACCATGGTGTGCGGTTCCTCTATTCTTTCTTTTTCCTTTATACTCTCGTATCTCCTGGCTGCTAGAACAGAAAATTGCTCATTGTGGGCATTGGCTCCCCCTATGGATGACTTTTTCATCTGTCCAGTATAATGGCTAAACGCTCATAGCGAATTCACCTACAGCGCACGAAATTTGTTTGTGCAATCGTTTCTCGGTGGCACGAACCATCTGGTTCCAGTCAGAGCTGTGGTTTTTAAAGATGCAGCCCCATTGAGGTTCACCCCCGCCTCCCGGAACTGAAGTTTTTTTGTGACAGCTGTCAGTCTTAGCCAATGCCGCAGACTATGAGAAGTGAAACTTTTGTGATCAGTCAACCTTTGAGGTGTGTGTGTGTGTGTGTGTGTGTGTGTGTGTGTGTGTGCGTGTGCGTGTGCGTGCGTGCGCGCGTGTGCGCGTGTCATCACCACCACCACCACCAGGGGAAGAAGGATGTGGCTCAGATTTTCAACAACATCCTGAGGCGTCAGATCGGCACTCGGACGCCCACGGTGGAATACCTCTGCACCCAGCAGAACATCCTCTTCATGCTGCTTAAAGGGTGAGAAGACACACACATACGCTGTATATATGCATTCACGGTGAAAAGCACTTGTTGTATCCCAGCATGAAAAAAAAAAAAGGTTAAAAAATATTAACTTTAGCCATCGGTTCCACATTGAGAAAGTAGATGTTGTCTACTTCACATTATATTCACTGATAAACTATAGTTTGTTTTTTTGTTTGTTTCCTTTGTTTTTCTCTGCATTTTGTTTCCTATACCGCATCGCTTTATCTCTGGGTGTATGTGTGCGGCGACCTTTCATTTATTATTTTTTTTAAACAGTGAGATAAGCCTGCATTCCCTTTGTTGATGTTGTGTCCAGATACGAGTCCCCAGAGATCGCCCTGAACTGCGGCATCATGCTGAGGGAGTGCATCCGACACGAGCCGCTGGCCAAGATCACGCTGTGGTCGGAGCAGTTCTACGACTTCTTCAGATACGTGGAGATGTCCACTTTTGACATTGCCTCAGACGCATTCGCCACTTTCAAAGTGAGTGAGTGGGTTCCCGCCTCCCAGCAGATGTCCCCACTGAATATTCTGCTTGCATTAAAGCTGTAATTATTCATTATGGGATATGGCCCAGACACTGCACAGCCCTAAGGGTGTACCAAAACCACGGCATGATGAGAACTCATTCTTGTGGTCACACACACACACACACACACATGTTTCTGGTGCACTTCTAAATCAAGAAGTAATCAACTCCTCACAAGACCGATCCTCACAAGTATAGTAAAACAAAAACACATTAGCATTATAGTATTGGACCTTGATTAAATGGGGTTGGATCAGGGACTGAGCTGTCAACCTTGAAGATAACCTTGGACATTGCCTGACAAGTTCTGAGGCCTAATAAGAAAACGTGAAAAACAAACAATTGAAAAACAATTGATAAGCCCCTTGAAAACAATTGACAAAAATGATAGCAATTGAATTTAAAACAAGCAGCTGTTCACAAGTCTAATACATTTGGTTGCATTTTAAAAACAAAGCTGTAGATCATTCTTTCATTTAAAAAAAGGCGATGGAAGTCATCTTCTTGAGGTTTTCTATAATGATTGCAGAGAATTGGAAAATAATTAACCACAGATTCCTGGGAGGCCTGAAATATGTGTCATTCATTGACATTTTTCTTCTGCCATTTCCAGGACCTTCTCACAAGACACAAGCTACTGAGCGCCGAGTTTCTGGAGCAGCACTACGACAAGGTACGTCTCCAGCAATTCCCCATGTGTTTGAAGGAAGTACATCTCTCCCAGAATGCAGTGGTATTAGAAACCACAATCAAGCTCGATCAAGATAGTCCACGTCACTTTGCCACTGGACAAAGAGAAAGGTCTTAGCCATCCATTATCGTTTTGTTAACTCTCTACAATAGAAATTAACTCTTTGCTCTGGAGCTGGTCCCCGTACACAGCTGCCCCTAATTGCTGGGATGGTTTCAACCCAGAAGACGTTCTTCCTGGTGTGTGCCGAAAATGGACAAGAACCATCATTCAATTTTACAATGGCCACATTATCACTGCTAACTGTATAACTACGAAAACCTCAAATGAGCCCTCATCTGTCATTTCCCTGTTTTGTTAGCTCCCGTTTTTAGTGTTTGCCACCCTAGTCATTCAAGTCAGTTTCCGAGCTCCATCCAAACCAGGCATTTGAGGCTCTGTTTGTGGTGAACTTAGCACAAAGTGGCTGCCAGTCTGGGTGGGAAGATCACTCATTATCTTGTCACCGTGTCTCATAACAAGACACAGCACTGAACACTGCTGCTCAACACATTCAGAGGACTTTCCTTTTTTTTCCCCTCTCTCTGATTAACTCTCATGTCTCCCTCCCTCCCTCCCTCCCTCCCTCTCGACCTCCAGTTCTTCAGTGAATACGAGAAGTTACTCCACTCTGAGAACTACGTCACTAAAAGGCAGTCCCTCAAAGTAAGGTGCCACAGATTTATGGGTCTTGGTTAAGGAGTGGTACGCCCCCCTTTTTGTTTTTCTTCTTTTTGAAATCAATTTATAGGGAGGGTAAGATGTCGTGTTGTTGTGTTTCTGGGAGAACCGCCTTGGTAATAGTAGCAGTAGTGGAAGTGGTGGCGGCCGCTTCTTGTGGCAGGAGAAGAAAGATGTGTAGGACCAACCTGGTCATGTGCGTCTGCTAGATGTCCTCGGTGTTTGGGGCTCCGACTAGGGAATTTGCTCTGTCAATCTTGTTTAAAACTCGTTGGGGTTCTCTTAACTGTCAATAAATATGGATCTTATATGGATAATTGTGTGATTTAAATTAATATATTAATCTGTTTGTTCTCACCCTGGTTTGATCCAGCTACTGGGGGAGCTGCTTCTTGACCGGCACAACTTCACCATTATGACGAAATATATCAGCAAGCCAGAGAATCTCAAACTCATGATGAATCTCCTACGAGACAA
>NC_137197.1:26737910-26777910 GCF_960531495.2 Zeus faber | reverse complement strand
GTGACATTCGAGCTGCGCTACGTAGAGCGGGGGTGGGGGAGACATAAGCTCCAGGATGACAAAATGGCAGAACCGTACCTTGCACCGACACAGCAGCTATCATTTCATGCAAGAGGTCAACCGCAACCGGCCAACCCACAATAAGGATCGTCGTGCCAACGACCCCACGGGCCCCCGCGTTGAACAAACAGCCATGTCGATGTGACGTCACCAATGTAGCTGTATTAAAAGGAAAGGACAATGACTTGATTAATGCCCGTGGGGGTTATGTCTCCTCTGCGTCTGAACCACCCCGACCTGCAAAGGATCGCACACTAACCCGGGGAACACCTGCAGATGTAGAGCCCATGCCTTGCTCAGGCGTCTAAACCCTTAATGTGTGTGTGTGTGTGTGTGTGTGTGTCTTAAGCCGGGTGGGGAACCCTCGTCAACACGGGCAGAAGATGCAAACTCCATGGAAAGGCCCCAGTCAGGTTCGAACCCAGAATGATGTAGAATTGCAGACAAAAGCAAAATGGCAGCTGGGGAACTGTGCCTTGCCCCGGGAACGGCATGCCGAGGCACCAAGGGTCCCATAGGTTGAACAAACAGACACGTTGCTGCAGTGTAATGATATAAAAGAATAATTACTTTATTTTAACAGCCGCGGGGGAAATTGGCCTCTTTTTACCCATCCTAACTATTTAGCGCTGCCGCCATAATGATGAAACAATGGCCAGTGGCGGACCGCTGCCATGATGTTGGGATCAAAATGTGGCACAAAATGTTTTGGGGGTGGACAGACCTCGCTGTGTCTCACTCTCTTTTAATTGGAGAACAATCTACGGCTTGCACAGTGGGGTGGGAGAGCACAAGGAACTGTGTCTCACAGAAGGGATTGTTCACACATGCACGCTTGTCAGCTTGTCCTTGTTCGTCCCTTCTCTCCTGGCACGGCCCGACAACTCTGAGCTGGCACAAAAAGTAAATTATTGCATTCAATTCTTGATCACATACACACACACACACAGAATTGTCATCTTCTTTTCTATTTGGACTTCCGTTGTTGGAGCTATTTCCGTATGGGTGCATTCATAACGTCAGTTTTGATGTCACCCAGACTAAGAATAACCGTCTTTGTTGTCTCGTGACAAAGACGGCTTTCATGTTCTCCCCAGAAAGCACTACCTTGTCACAATTAGTCAGTAATAAAAACCGTATAAGCGCTGGGACGTGCTTCCCTGGTTGTAATTCATGCTAAGTGAATACTATGTGTGTGTGGGATGTTGGGCCTGCCACCCTGCCGGCGCAGGTTCGGCGTGTGGCAGCGGCAGATGGGGTGTGAGACTGGAGGCGGCGAGGAAGGATTACTCACCACCTCACTCAAGTTTCTCCCTACCGAGTGCTCCGTCATCCTGTTTCTCCGCCATCCTAAGAGCTTGCCCTTGCCTTTTTTTTTATTTTTTATTTATTATTATTATTATTATTTTTTTTTTTGTAATTGAAATGTACGCACCCATCTAATGTATCAGGTGTTAATTTTTGGTCATTTTCTTTCTGGCTGCTGATTATCATTGAGGCTGGTGAGCTAAAATTGAACTGGGTCGAAGCTCTTGGAGACTGCCACGGTGATTATTTGCCACACAAACAAACTTGGCCGGATCTGTAGCTGCTTGCCAAACCCACTCTGTCTGCCATTGAAGTGGTGACATGTCTGTGCATGTCTGTGTTTACATATGTCTGCACACACACTCACCCCTGTGTGTATGTGTTTATTTTACTCTACTTGTGAGGACCAATCTCTGAATTGACAATATCGTGCTTTAGAAGTCCACCAGAAACTCGGTGTCCTCACTTTGATACCAGTAGAAGAATGTGTGTACCCGTGTGCGTGACCATGCATTCGTCTGCGTGTGTTGCAGGATGAGGAGGAGCTGGTCCTACCACTCCGGCCCAGGAAGTCCCCCCTGAACGGGTTGTGCTGCCTGACTTTTGGCCTGGTGATCTTCATGTCTGGTCTGGTGCTGGCCTCCATCTATGTTTACCGCTACTACTTCATACCACACGTAAGACCACTCACAGAACCTCAGATCTGTCTTTGATTCCTATGCTGTTAAGCCTGAAAGAGACTTCTGCAGATTTTATAGTCCAATCAAGTGAAGAATGCACAGCAGTAGATGACGAAAGACGACTTAACTCAAGGAGTAGCACACTGAATTATTAAAGAAAAAGTGTTTATGTGATAAGTTTTATTGTGTTAGGAAATTCAAAGCAATACAAGCGGACAAATCACGGTTGTTGATGTGGTGTACAGCGGCAGACCCTGTGCGTTACGCTGGCACCCTAGAGACCTCCACCATAGCTTTGATGCAGAAACATAAATCGTAAGAACCGTGTGCGTGCGCGTGCGTGTGCGTGCGTCTGTCCAGATGCCCGAGGAGAACCTGTTCCACTGCAAGGTCCTGTATGAAGACTCTGCCTACGCCCCGCTGCACGGGAGGCAGGAGCTGGAGGAGAACGTCGGCATCTACCTGGACGACAACTACGAGCAGATCACCGTGCCGGTGCCCCACTTCGGGGGCAGCGACCCTGCTGACATCATCCACGACTTCCACAGGGTGAGATCTCCACACACCCATTTGACCTTGTCACGCACAAAGTGCTTTCTGGAGACTTGCTTTGACAGGCAGTGAGTGGAAAATGTCATAAGATGGCTCTTTACTCAGGAAGGGTTGGCCAACACAGGAAACAGAAAACAGAAACAGTCTTTATTTATCACGCAACACACCACACTATAACACATGCTTGCGCACACACACACACACACACACACATGCACATGCTTTTGATGGTGGCCGGTGAAATGGATTCTCTGCTTTTGACCCATCCTGGGTTGTCCTTCCTCCGGGGGCACAGCCAGGAGCAGTGGGCAGCATACGTAGACGCGCCCGGGGACCAGGTGATAAATGTCCATTGCTGGTCAGACAATGATGGGTGCATGTTTTTGGTGGGGGTCCTTACTGACGTGAGGTGGAGGAAACCCTATGTGAGCACGGGGAGAACATGCAAACTCCACACAGAAAGGCTCCTATTCGGGAGATAACCCGCCGGAGCACGGTGCCAACAGCGCCCCAGGCGGGAATCAAACCCAGGACCTTCTTGCTGTGAGGCAGCAGTGCAATCTCCAAGAGGTGTCGGAATTGCAGTGGAAATTCTCATATTTACATATTTATATATATATTGTTTGTTTTTTGCCAGGGACTGACCGCCTATCATGACATCGCTCTGGACAAGTGTTACGTCATCGAACTCAACAGCACCATTGTCATGCCCCCCCGAAACCTCTGGGAGCTGCTTATTAATGTGAAGGTAACGCCTTGCTCATTCTCAGCGAGCGTTCTCTTCCTCTGTGTGAGAGCTGCAATCTATCGTACTACGTGTCTGCTGGGATTTCAGATTGAGCCTGTGTTTTTCTGCTGGACATCTTCAGTGTCCTGTTCTTTGAAGAGTCGCTGGCAAAAATGCCCTTGTGGCTAATTTCAAAATATTGATCTGCTAATCATCAGTGACAATCCACTGACTTTCATGGTGTCTCACTGCACCGCTCCTCATTTGATCTCTTTGCAGAAGGGAACCTACTTGCCCCAGACCTACATCATCCACGAGGAGATGGTGGTAACCGGCAAGGTACACAACATGCGTCAGCTGGGCCCCTTCATCTACCGTTTATGCAACGGCAAGGACACGTACCGCCTCAAGCGCCGCATCGCACGCCGCCGTGAGTTTGTATTTTTGTTATTATTTTTGAATGGGGGGTGCATGTTCAAAACATTGGGAATATGGGTTCTGAAGTGCAGGACGTCGAAAAAAATAAAAATAAAAAAGTGCCATGGCTCACCCCTCCCCCTCTGTCTCTCACAGGCATTGACAAGCGCGAGGCCAAGGACTGCCACCACATCCGCCACTTTGAGAACACGTTCGTGGTGGAGACGGTTATTTGTGATGAGGCGTAAATGTGATTCTGCTCCTCCTCCGCCCCCACACGCACATAGGCGCATGCACACACTGTCAGAGGCCCATCCTGTGACCTCTCCAGACACTGTAGCACCCTGTCATTCATTTGCTTTTGCACTTTTGAGTTGCGTTCTTACAGAGTTGCTTTGGTGTCCTTTTTAAATGTCTTCTCAATTATTGATGTGGGTGTTTTTCATCGGGTAACAAAACTTTTCATAGGGTAACAAAACTGTTGCAATACTATATCATCAGTTCCATCATTGTTATTTTATGTATGTGTATGTGTGTAGCAAAATAGTTCCGAGACTTCTCTGTGGGGATTTTCACACGAGTGCTGCTCCCGCCCAGTCGCCACAACCTTTCTCATGCTAACATGTACACCGAAGCACAAATTTATACTGCGCCCTATTTTACCTTTTTTTTTTTTTCTTTGTATATTTGCTTACATTTGTTGCTTCTCCCTCCCATCCCCTTTGTGTGGCCATGTTTTACTTTTTGCTACTCTGCTGTTTCTTTGCTGCTCTGTGGAGGCTGGATCAGATGGAGATAGTGCGTGCTCACTCTCGATATTTAAAGCATCAACCAATCAGCGGAAAGCAGTTCAAGAGCAAGAGTTGCTGATGGAGCAATATTTAAACACATAACACATGTGGCAGTTTTGCCTACCATGCGCCACCCAAGTGGCGTGTTCAGGGACCTCCGGCACAGAGACACCAAAGACGGGGTTGTAGACACCAGTTTCTTGTTGAGAGTGGGCCAGCTGGAATAAGCCAGGAGCACATAGAACATGTCATGACAGGGCTCCTCTCCTGAGTGTGTGTGAGGATGGGGGTTTTACCTGTTGCTCGTTAGACCAACAAATGAGCAACAGGTACGCAGCCACTCTGATCCTGGACCCACCAATTACCTAGACCCATCCCCACACCACAACATGATTCCTAAAAAGGGCGATGCTGAAGATATTAAAGATAAAAGCTTCCTGGCAATCCATTACCAAACTCACAAACACTTAATTTAGAATGCTACTTCAACTGATGTAAAGTTACGCTTTCGACACCATTTGCAGATTCCATTTATACTAAACTGCATTTCCTGAAAATATCTCGTTTTAAAAAGAATAGCCTACACCAACAATTTCAAACTTCTGTTTTTTTAATCATTCTTTTTATTTAAGAGCAAGACAAATTGTCACAAATAATTGTATTGTGTGTATATATTAGAGAGAGAGAGAGAGAGAGTGTGTGTATATATTAGAGAGAGAGAGAGAGAGAGAGAGAGAGAGAGAGAGAGAGAGAGAGAGAGAGAGAGAGAGAGAGAGAGAGAGAGAGAGAGAGAGAGAGAGAGAGAGAGAGAGAGAGAGAGAGAGAGAGAGAGAGAGAGAGAGAGATTTTTAAAGCATCTTTATTTTAACATTTTCTCTAGTTCACAGTTACAGACAATACAACAAACACACTTGGTTCACTAACAGAGTCCTACACGTTAAAAACAGACTGGAAGCACAGGTCGTCCTCCACCAGGGAACAGATGGCGTCGTTAAAACACCACAGCTTGATGAAGACGTCCAGACTCTTCATCAGTCTGTGAAAGTTAAAATAGAGAGAGAGAGAGAGAGCGTGAGAGAGAGAGACTAGCTTATCTTATCTGCAAATGTCTCCACACTGAAGTAAACAATATTGGGCATTAGATGTAGATTGATACACTCTTAACAGGGAAGTCTTGCCTATTGTCTGTATAATCGTACACTGTCCTTGTAACAGATGGAAATGCTCAATTTAATTTTGATACCCCCCTTCAAAATTGTATTTTCTCCAAAAGGAGGGGGGGTGCCTTCTTTTCTCTTTTTGCACTATTTTACGTCAATGCATTTGTGAATACTTTTGAAGCTGTTGTCTTCATTTACCTTTGCATGACTTTGAGTAAATACATACGGCACTGTTAGAATGTTTTGTAGAACAATGTTTAAAGCCTTAGTCCAGAGACTGGACTAAAGTCAATACAGAAAGGGAGCATATTCTATAATATGTTAGTTAACAACACCAACTTTTATCTGTATCTGTTGTCTGCTGATGTCTGTGATTAAAAAAATTAAACAAAAAAAACACCATTGCGTTTAGTTGTCGAAGAGGCATACAGGTTTATTTTTGTTCATTTCAGCTGTGGTTTGCACTTTCATATTGCAGCAAACCACAATGGGGTTTCTGTGTGTGGCACATTTATCTTGTCATCTTTCTCTTACTCTTACATCACACCCGCCTTTTTCCACAGAACTCTGACTGCTGAGAACACTAGTGTGTTTCATCAGTGCGTTTCAACATGCCTGATGAAACGTTAACGTGTTTAATCAGATTAAAAGATAGATGGCTTGCACAATCAGAATCAGAATCAGAAATACTTTAATAATCCCAGGGGGAAATTACTTACAAGAAGGTGGAATAGCGGTATGTACTGTCAGATACATGTAAATTCAATACAAGCTTATGTTGTGTTATCTTGAATTCCAGACGTTACATTTGACAGCTGACATTCAGGTCTTTCAGATGCTCGCAGTTTGCCATAGCTCCCTGCATATGCCCTTCCATCTGGCCAGGCTTAGAGCTTGAATGCTCTTCACTATGTAAATAAGATGAGTTGTTTTTCAAACATCCAAGCCAAACACATAGTCACAGATGAAGGAAGTGACCTTAATTGTCAAGAGTTTGGGTTATCATCAAAGCAGCATTCTGACTCATTCAGTGTGTTGCTCAAGGCCTTCAGCAGGGATTAATTCATCTTTCATTTGTAGTTCTGACAGCAACTTAGAATTACATTAAAATCCGCTTGATTATGTTACGCATTGTTTGTGTGTAGCGTCTGGGCTCTACTTCTCACCACTCCCGTGCAAGGTTTGAACAAACAGGCTTACTTAGGGGGCTTTGAAATATAGGATTGATGGGCTTGAATCCCCCATTGGCTAGAAGGATGGAGACCAACAGGTGGATGCAGTGGAGGTGGAGGGACAGCACAAAGCAGAAAGACAAGGTGAGATTAGCTGCTGAAATTTACTGACCAATTAGGGTGTGGACGCAAACTCTGCAATTATGTATTTTTGTCTGATTCAAGCAAGTTTCATCAAGGAATTTACGCTAACGGCAGCAAATGGAAAAAAAAAAATTATTTTACCAATTGCATCACATGTTCATAATTGGAGACATCCATCCATCCATCCATCCATCCATCCATCCATTTTCCTGCTCAGCTCCCTCTTCACCACAACTGTCCAGTACAACGCCCGCATCACGGCTGACGCCACACCGATCCGCCTATCCATCTCACGCTTCATTTTATCCTAACTCGTGAACAAGATCCCGAGATACTTGAAGTTCTTCACTTGGGGCAGCAACTCGCTCCCAACCCGGAGGGAGCAATCCACCGTTTTCCGGCAGAGAACCATGGCCTCAGACTTGGAGGTGCTGACTCTCATCCAGACCGCTTCACACTCGGCTGCAAACCTCCCCAGTGCCTGCTGGGGGTCACGGTCTGATGAAGCCAACAAAACCACATCATCTGCAAAAAGCGGAGCTGCAATTCTGAGGTTCCCAAACCGGACACTCCCCTCACCTCGGCTGCCCCTTGAGATCCTGTCCATGAATATCACAAACAGATTCGGGGACAAGGGGCAACCTTGGTGGAGTCCAACACCCACTGAGAACGTGCTTGACTTTGTGCCGAGAATATGAACACAGCTCATACATACATAGATAAAATATCCTTTGCATGGGGTATGGGAGGGCATGGGGCCCGCTCGCCCTCTGCTCTGTGTGTCGGTCTGCTGGTCGATGTAGGCTCTTGGCTTCTGTGCAGATTTTATTTTATTTTTGTGGTTGCGGTGCATTGGGCTCATAATGTTCTTGCGGCTGTGGGGTTTCTGTGTGGCTGCGGAGCTCGCTGGTGGCTATGGAGCCCTTCTGGCTGTTCCCAGGCACCCAACTGCGATAAGTTTCTGGCATCGTACACCGGAAGTAATCGGGGAACACTCCCATGCCCACACAGGTGGACGCACACTGCCAGCATCCGCCTCACACCCTCCTGATTACGACTGTCTTTTCTTCTCCTTTATTGGTATTGTTGTTGTAAGAAGAGGCTATGCCTTAATCGTGTTCCGATTTTTGCAGATTCAATTATGTTTTGTCAAGTACATGTTGTTTGTTTCTATGTTTCACATGTGCCGATATTCCCCCTCTTGGAGAAGCAATGATGATTAGTTGCTTAGTTGATCAAAACATGTGATGGTTGTCCTCTGAAAAGGGAGACTGGCAGCGGCATAAATGTCAATAGTCTAGTGTTTACCAACCTTTATTTCTGCCACAGCGCACTTTTTACAATGAAATAATCCCCTAACTAGAAACCTCACATCAATATAACTGCGCTTATTATTACGGCCTATTAATAGATCTCATTTTCAGTGTGAAATTTGAGCTTCTTAACACTGAACTGCTATTGTAGGTGGAATTGATTAATTAGTACAGCGCAATTTTGCAACACAAGTTACACTGTAATATCCATTATTCATTTCATTGAAGTGGAATAAAATATAAAAAAAAAACACTGCAATAGAAACCTAGACAATATGTTTTGTCATCAAACATGATAAAGGTCTGTTTGATGCTGAGAGAATAGCTTTGGGTTTATCTCCTGTTGTCTTGCAAGGTAGGACTCCATGCACTCTTTTTTTTCTTCCAAAAGGAATCCAAAGAAAAGTAACATAACAGTGGGTCAAGGCAGCAGTTCACACTAGCCAGATAACGTTTGATGGGAGGCCCAGTCTCTCACTCTCAGAGCCAAGGAAAAGGGTGAGAAAAGGACAATAAACATCACCAAGTTCATAACGAAGATAAGCATGACGGTCATCCTGTTGTTGAGTCACTGAGATGCCCTCGAAGATTCCAGAAATCCATGGAGGTAGATGCAACATTGACCGCCAGCATGAAGAACACTAATAAAGACAGCACATAAGCCCATGCTGGTGTACTTTCTTTGCAGCTGGGAACATAGCAGTTCGTTGAGTTGCAGTCGCGTTTGCCTCGTGACATGTCAATGCCCTCTGGGATGGTAGCTATCAATAACCAGAGCCAAACCAAGGCACAGGCTTTCCAGGCTTTGGAGTTGGTTCGCAGGAGGCGTGATCTTAGAGGCTACACCACCGCCGGCAGCCGGTCCACGGCGATGAAGGTGATGGAGCAGATGTGGTTCCAGAAAAGCATGGAGGTGAAGATGCAAGCAGATAGGGCAAAGGCCCTGTAGCATAGAAGTAGACTCTCGTTGGCAGTGACGTCACCAGCGGCAGGTCGGACAGAGCCAGGTTGACCATGAAGACAGCGCCAGGGGACTTGAGGCTGTGGTGGCGACCGTCATGCAGCCAAAGGCAGCAACATATGCCAGCTTGGGATCTTGTTCGTTCTTGGAAGAAACCCGAAGGATGTTGACATACCAACAGAGAAACTGCACTCACCAAGTTTTACCAAATTTCAAAGTAGATCTAAAAGCTTGAAGAGAGGTTTTTGCGGTTTGCTCTTTATTCAGTTGGCTTGATTCAGTAAGATGATTAACGAATGCAAACATCGGCCTTGCAACTATTTTAAGTCATTCCTGGATGATGTAGTCATATCAAGTGCATGTCAAATATACAGTTCTATTCAGTCCCAAAAATCACATATTCACTGTTCCGGTAATCTTACTTCACTATATTTATCTCGGTTCTCTAAGGTCATCATCTTAATTGGGGGTAATTAATTGAGGATCTAATGTGTGAAATGGTAAACCCTACTTTAAATTTGCATACTTCAGAATATTAAGAATATTTATTTATAATCAAGGTACTTCTAATTCTTGTAGGATATGAATTCTTCTCCCATCCCGAAATCAATCACCAAACTGACATTTAGTCAATATTATCCCCTAAATACGTACATTAGTAATGTATTTATGTGTGTGTGTATTTTGTGTGTGTGTGTGTGGTGTGTGTGTGTGTGTGTGTGTGTGTGTGTGTGTGTGTGTGTGTGTGTGTGTTTGTGTAATGTGTGTGTGTGCGCGCAAATATTTCCAGTGAGGGAAAATTTCAAAATACAAATTGATGTTTCTCCTACAAGTTGTCACAGGGACCTTCAATGGTTGCCACCTGATCCCAACAGCAGCACAGACAAACTCCCGTTGTTCATCCTGCCTCCAGTAGAGCGCAGTACACTAATCTAAGGGGTTGGTGGGATCAGATTGAAACTAGGAGGTTTGACCTTCAACCAGAGCATGAGCTCTAGACCCTATCAGGAAAAAAAACCCCACTTAAACAAGTAAAGTAAACTTCCAAACATTTTTCGCTTTTACTTTGGAAAAAGCGTCTATTTCATCACATAATTTTGCTGTATCATATAATTTGTGTGCGTGTCAGGTAACTCGAGTGTTTTGCCACGCACACACACACACACACACACACACACACACACACACACACACGCACACACACTAGATGCTACCACTGGCTGACTATAAAGACTCCGGTGTCCCAGCATTTAACAACAGAGGCGATTGAAAGTGAACCTGGTGAAAATGCTTCTCCAGCCTGCCTCCTGCCTGCTCGTCCTGCTGCTGCTCAACTCTGTGGACTCTGGTAACATTGAATAATTGTGTTTAGTTAGTCTGGGTTTAGGTGGTTAGTTTAGTCAGGGTAAGGTTGAAGTCTTCACTTTGGAGCTTTAGCTACTGTCCTCTATTGCTTTAATACACCACAATCATAATGCTATTGAACATGATAATGTAATTACAATGTAATTTAAATGTTATTTACAGTTATAACTCAGGTTCACACTCAATCTTGTTTGATTGAAAATATAAAGTTTATATTTACATTTTTATTTGCATTAAATGATGAATATTTCATTTAAGGGACATTATTGGCCTACTTTTAACATGCAGAAACAGCACAATTGTGATTCAACACTTGTAGATGTAGAATTTCTTAATTAAAATCAGCAGAATAGTATATTTATAGCCACATTTTCTCAAGTTTGGGGAGCCTCTCTGCAGCCTGTCTGTATCATTTTCTAATTCGTTTTGATTCAGTGAGTTGTGTGTTTAAATAACGTCCTCTTGATGTTTTAATATTTTTTTATTCATTTAATTTAGTTTAATTAATTTAACCCTTTCTGTTTTTTTGTCAGTACGGGTTCTGAGGAAAATCAAGGAGTACGTGCGTGAGCAGCAGCTGGAGGACAGCAAGCAGCATGCAAACATCCTCCGTACGCGGTGGCCTGCGATAAAGATAGAGAAGGGCAACATCCTGCAGCCCCTGGATCACTTTAACCGGCAGTCCAACGAGACACTCCCTCAGGTACACAGCAGTCTACAATCATTATAATAATTCTTCTTCTTATTGTTATTATTATTAATAATATTATTATCAAAAACTACTACTACTAATAAGAATAATAAAAATCTAACAAGCAAAATGCATTTAATTAAAATAAATAAATAAAGTACTCAATTTCAGTTTCTGGTCATAAATTTAGACATAGACATTGAAGGATCACAATCATTCTTCAGCGAATGATTTTCTTCCAGCTTTATTCCAATCAGTTCTCTGACTAATTTCAAAATAATTCTCTTAAATATTCCTCACGATAGTTTTGTGCCCTTTACACTAAAGATGTATTAACTATATTACCCCCCCCCCCCCCGCAGAGGTTCTTTGTGAACGATGCCTTCTGGAAGCCTCCCCATGGCCCAGTGTTCCTCTACATTGGAGGAGAGGGTCGCATCTCAGAGTTCAGTGTAATGACAGGTATGACGCGATCCATTCTCCTCACCACCAGTCATGCAGGGAATGACTCCAACGCTTCAGAGAGGAAACAGAAAATGTGCCACGTGAGGCATGATGATGATGATGATGGGGATGGTGGTGATGGTGGTGGTGATGATGGGAGGTTGGCCAGATTAACACTTCCTCCGTCAGCATTTCCCCTCCTCCGCCCTCTCCTCCTGTTGCTGCTTGTGTGCTCACGCCCTCACATCTCCAGTCTCCTTCAGCTCTATTTCCCCCTAATTTCTCCATCCCTTAAGACCACGTGTGTCACGGTGCATGAAGCGTGGTTAACAGAGGATACCGACATTTTTATATTAAGAACTGTATAATTCATACATTTAGTATGTATTTGTTCTTGACACTATTTCAACAATAAATAAAGAACAACAATAAAGATATAATCAAGATTTTTGACAATATCTTTCCATTCCTTATAGACCAGTGGTATTCAAACTGTGGGGCGCCCTCCTAGAGGGGCACGGAGGAACTGCAAGGGGGCAATTCCTATTCAATCTTATGAAAGGTGGTCATTGAAAGTTTCTAAACCTATCTAATCTAATAGTATAATCATTTACGTTCACAACAAAACAGTTTGTTAATATTTGAACAAATTCTATTGTTTTCATTATTTTTCACGAGTTGTGCACCTTTCTGCCCCTGTATTCCTGTGTCAATAGGCAATAAAAGCCACAAAGGAATGTGACTGCTCGAACCTGATTTACTATAAATCGTATTTGTTTGCTTTGTTATACACATTTTTTATTTGTACTTTTTGGGGGAGGGCAAAAAACAAGTTTGAATACCACTGCTATAGACCTAGTGTTTGAACTGTGATATACAGTTGGTGTATATGTACTGTACAGAGAGAAGTTAAATAGTTGAATAGCTTGTGGACAGGTCCTTGTATGATCTACATCCTTCTTCAGGCGACTTGAGGAAGGCTGTGGTTCTAAACCTTTTTAAGCGAGCGTTTAGACTGTTTCGATTTAAATTGATCCCAGACATGACCCAATGTATGAACAATGCCTTGTGAATTCCTTTTTGTCTCTTCTGTCGTCTTCTCCCTGCAGGGCACCATGTTGACATGGCTGAGGGGCACGGTGCTCTGCTGGTGGCTCTGGAGCACCGTTTCTACGGCGACAGCATCAATCCCGACGGCCTCGAAACGAAAAACCTGGCGGCCCTGAGCAGCCAGCAGGCGTCAGTACCGCCTCTATGTCCGTGTGTGTGTTTGGTTGTGTCATCTCTGACACGTGCCTTGTCGTCTGCTTCTGTTCTTTCCAAGATCTTTCCATACGTCAAATATGGCAGCGATCCCAACTAGAGAGCTAAACGTTGCTCATAGCTCTTCCTGTGTTCTCCAGATTGGCTGACCTGGTAGCCTTCCACCAGTACATCAGCCAGCGCTTCGGCCTGAGTCCCAAAAACACGTGGATCAGCTTTGGAGGCTCCTATCCAGGAGCGCTGTCAGCCTGGTTCAGAGGAAAGGTATAGAGATGGAGATAAGAAGGTTAACGCTCAGTAAACATCCGGGCCACAAAATGACAGTCATGGTCATTGTCCGATAGTATATGAATATGGCCAAATGCAGTATGTAGAGGCTCCATCTCATCAAGTGTGTTTGATCTCTGTATATTTTATTTGTTCTGTCGTCCCTAGTTTCCTCACCTGGTTTACGCCGCGGTGGCGTCCTCGGCGCCGGTCAGGGCCATGCTGGACTTCTCCGCCTACAACAAGGTAGAACGACCGTCCAGCTCTGTCGTTATCTGGATATCAAGAATATCACCAGGAGCTAATTGTCGTGCATATGCCACCCCTCATTTTAGTTATATACAGTATACTGTATTCCAGAGGAAATATACAACCTAAACTAATCAATCATAAATTCATTCTGTCATAGCTCATGCATAAAATACAAACTCACACATATCTCTTTTCAGGTTGTCGGGTTGAGTCTCAAGGATGCGGCCGTGGGTGGATCAGATGAGGTAGAGCGACAGCCGCTTCACCGTGCAAACTGCACGTCGGCTACACGTGCAAAGTGTTGAGAAACAGCTCTGAGTCACCACAAGACAAACAGCTCGAGCACAGCTTTATTAGAAGATATTGTTTGCAGCGGTCGTAGGCGGGAATTCAAAAAGGAACTTCCCCCACCAGAAGGGTCATGGCGTGTTAGCACAGTCAACACTTAGTACAAGGACACGGAGCTGCTCCGACCAAAGTCGAGTGAAAATCTGTTCCAAAGCAAATGTTTATTTTGTCTAGTGGGTTCTAATTTGAACATGACTTTCTATTACAGCACCGCGAATGATATAATGTGAGTTCTTACATGACTTCCTATAATAGGGTGTGTAACATACACACATAGGGCTACTGACAGTAAAACACAGTTTTTCCAACCCTCACTTATTCACCAAGGAGGATGTGATATTTAGCGTTGTTATGAGATTTTAATGAATGGCATTGTGATTGCAAAACGCCTGAGACGCATCCCACGCCACCCACCGCATGTCCCGTCCTCCCCCTCAGTGTTGGGACAACTTACGTAATGGCTTTGCTGCCCTGGAGGAAGGCTTGACGGGGGGCGAGGCCAACGTCACCCGCGTGGCAGAGGACTTTGCCTGCTGTCAGATCCCTGTGGAGCTGGACGATCGGGTGAGATCCTTATGCTTTTAGATGGATGCACTGTGAAGAGGGTACGTCCGGAAACTGGAGTATATCATACCCAATCAATGTAGTAGCTGCCAACAGTCCCAAATGGCTAAATGGCAATTTGGGAGGTATTGTGAGGCCAGAAGAGTCTTGTCAACATTGGGGTTTGGAGTAAAATTACTTTGAAAATAAATTATTCCAGCATCAAATTGTTCTATGGGAATCTATTACGCTCCTTTAATATATAATAATTCATATAATAGTTAATATCTGAGGTCTCTGAGGTCCCCCAAAACATGTCTTTGAAGTTTATTGCTGAAAATACCAGTCAGATTATGCATTCGAGCCATTTTGGGAGCCGATGAGGTTTGAGCATGGCTTCCGGGTTTCGTTGTATTTACTTCGTAACTTTCACTGATTTCACTTCATCAGTCCACCCAAATCTGTTTCTGAGCAGATTGCTGAATCCTCACTCATATTAGATCTACAAGGCTTCATTCAAAAGTTTGTTCTGACTTTGGTTTCCACTGTGACGCACCGGGACTCTCGGACATGTTTTTTTTTTTTGTTTCGTATAAGTATATAATATAAAATTAAATAAATAAATACATCTACAATAAAAACTACAATAAAAACACTTATTGGTTGGGTTTGGAGAAACGCACAGCGGATCAGATGAAGCTGATGACCATATAAAGACGTCCATGACAGGCTGACGACACATCGTGCAGAGAGTAGAAAAAAACCTTTGAAAACCGAGCGTTCACAGAGCGGTCGGAAGCGTTTCGTCACAGTGATTACTTTGTCATTAGTTGACGTCATTATTTGACACTTTGGCCACGTCTAATATGAACATCCCACATTGTAACATTATATAGATGACAGAAAATAAGGAAAAGCATAATACGTCCCCTTTAAAATTATATTTTGCATGGTGTACAGCAAACATAGGCATACTTAGTGAGCTAGAAATATAGGAGTGATGAGCTTGAATCCCTCCATTGGATGGAAGAGTAGAGCCCAACAGGTGGATGAAGGGAGGGTGGAGGGAGCGCAGCAACGCAGCAAAGGCAGGTGGGATTGGCTGCTTAAATAGGGACGCCCATAAGGACATGGAGGTGTGTGGCGTAATGAAGTTGTCTGACAGAGTTAGCTCCACAGGCTATGAATCATTTCAAATAACCTCAAATTGAATGTAGTTTCTATTCAAAGGTAAGGCCCCAAAGTGTTATCCTTTTGCTCACTTAGAGCCCAGAGCCTTTCAGCGGAACGCTAAATATTTGCCTTGAATACAGATGGTACTGATGCAGAATTTGGCGGACTACGTCATGGGGACGGTGCAGTACAATGAGGAGGTGTCATCCATGTCTGTGAAGAAGTTGTGTGACATCATGACCGGTCGCAGCAGCGGAGAGAACGGGGAGGAGACGGGGTACAGCCGCCTGGTCAAACTGATGCAGGTAGAATCCGACTACCACAAGCTACTACGAGCACAAATCGATTTGAGCCACAAGGGGTCAACTTTTGAGCTTTCGTGTGTTACCGCAGGAGTACCGCTCCCAAGCCAAGGAGCCCTGTTTTGACACCTCGTACGAGCAAATGTTGAAGGAGCTGAGGGACACCTCCCTGAGCTCGACCCAGACCGGAATGAGGCAATGGTTCTACCAGACCTGCACTGAGTTTGGCTACTGTGAGGACACACACACATGCACACACACACACACACACACACACACACACACACACACACACACACACACACACACACACACACACACACACACACACACTTCATTCCTGCATCAATTGTGTAAAAGCATGTATGTCCTTTCTTGTGTTCTTTGGTGTGTGCGTGTGCGTGTGCGTGCGTGTGTGTGTGTGTGTGTGTATGTGTGTGTGTGTGTGTGTGTGTGTGTGTGTGTGTGTAGACCAGACATGCGAGGATGCCATGTGTCCCTTTTCCAGGAGGCTGAGCCTTAAAACCCAGACTAAACTGTGCTTGCTGCTGTTCGACATCCCGGCACCATCCGTACTGTCATCCATCACCTTCACTAACCAGTACTATGGAGCCAGATACCCGCACACACACAGGGTGCTGTATGTCAACGGTAATGCATGAACAACATACATCTGGGGCAGAATTGGACCAGAACTCACTAAATTCTGCCCAAATCTTGCAGAAAAAGTACACAAAGAGAGACATTTGTCTGCATTAGGTGCTTTTTTAGGTGCTTTTATGACTATATGACACTTTTCCATTTTCTCAGACTCACCAACCGTGCTGTGCAGTTTGTAGTTGTCCCTAAAAAGGCTTTCGCAACCCCTTTTTTTTCCATCCTGCCCAAGCGCATTGATGTCAGTCGATCTGCTGTGATAGAAAAATTCACGTTGCTCATTATCCATATTGTTCTGCATTCAAGATTCAAGAGGTCTATTCATCACATACATATGCATACTTTCATACATACTGTATATGCAGTAAAATGTCAATGCAACGCACCCGGTGATTACACACAATATGTTCTAGACTGAACACAGTAGCTACCTAAGAATTTCTACTTGACTAACTAACTGATTTCTAAAACGTAATGCAGTAAGTCGAATGCTATAGAATAAATTAAAAATATATAGAATAAAATAAAATTTAATTTAATTAATGGAATAGGCTATTTAGGTATATACAGATATGTGCATTAAAGTGGCATGTAAATAAAGTGAGGTAGCGTTTGTGAAATTATACAGCACAGTATAAAACAGTACGGCGCAGCAATACGGTAACACCGAACAACCCAGAACAGTGACACAGTATGCGGTACAGTATGTGGCATACAGTACAGTAAGGTAGTGGAGCCTATGTGTGTGGCTCAGTGAGGACCCCTGGTGAGGTCAGCATTGACAGTTCTCAATTTGTAGTTGTCCCTAAAAGGCTTTCGCAACCCCTTTTTTTCCATTCTGCCCAAGTGCATTGATGTAAGTCGATCTGCTGTGATGGACAAATTCACGCTGCTCATTATCCATATTGTTCTGCATTTGTACATAACTACTTGATGTTATTTCCATCTTTTATATATTGTATTGTTATGATACTTCTTGGAATAATAGGCCTTAGGCCCATTATTTATATTTATTTTTAATCATTTTTTGTACTAATCTAATCCTCACATCGTGCCAGGTGGCATTGACCCTTGGCACGCACTGTCCGTGCTCCCCAACGTCACAGCGGATGAAGGCAGGAACCAGGCCATTTTCATCCAAGACACGGCCCACTGCGCCGACATGATGTCCAGCCGAGCCACGGACCGCTCCTCCCTCAAGCAGGCCAGACGGGTGTGTGATCTAGTATGTCACTGCTGCTGTCTGTCTGTCCGTCTGTCTGTCTCCCCAATAGGACCAAAAAGCCTTTTCTTTTGTCTACTTCAGGAGATTGGGGTACATGTGGCCAAGTGGCTGAAGAACAGTGGCTGGGAACCCACCAGTGACAGTCGGGATTTGACCAGATCAGAACACAACAACGGCACCATCATCTGGCATTCATGATCAGCTTTTATTTTAATATCCTGTGAGCCCGCTCAACCCGGCCTGTTTGGGATCCTGCGTCTTATTTTTCTTCTATATCTTTCTTGCCTCACCTGCTCTTTTATCATCTTCCTCTTCCTCCACCCACCTCTCCTACCTCCTGCTTCCCCTCTTTTTATATTCCTTTGTCATCAATGAAACAAAGAACTGTTGTTTTGGGTTTTTTTGTCTGGTCGTCATCGCCTGTGATAACAAAGTAACGCCACCAGAGGGCGCTATTTCCACGTCTGTTAAACACTATGGTCAAACATCCCAGTTGTAAATACCAGTACAAATACTACAAATACTGATATTTGATATTTGACATTTAAAATACATTTTTCAAGTTAGTACTATGTATGTGCTGAAGTATATTCAGTTTTGGAGACTTTAGACCTTTACTTCACTACATACTATTAACTATTAACATTTCTACTACTACATTTCTAACACAGCCGTGTTATTTTAGTTATTAAAAAATGCAATTGACGATTTAAGACTGCCCATCAATGCCACCTTTTTTAAATTCTAATCATGTAAACTGTAGTCATCTGCATCAGCACTCGACTGCTTTTACTTTCAATATTTTAAGTCGATTTAAGAGTGACCTTTTAGTTAAATCGAAATGTTAATGCGGTACTTGTCTCAGCGTATTTGTATTTTTATTTCATTTCATGTTCATATTTCATTTTTATTTTATTTCAAGTTAAAAGGTCAGAGAACTTCTGCCGCCTGTGCTAAACAAACCATTTCAAATTTAAATTTAAAATTTGTATTAATACATTTTTATTGACTGAAATAATATTTAAAGACATCAACAAGGTGTTACTTCTTTGAACATGTCTTCACACAGTCAGGCTGTGTGTGTATAATTTAATTATACTATAATAATTTAATAATTTACTATAATACTTTAATCTGGGATTATTAGGGGATGGCGAAAGTGGCCACAAGAGAAAGGTGAAGAAGAACCAGTTGGCCTGAGGCCATCTGTTTCCTTATGGATGGGTGTGTGTGTGTGTGCGTGTGTGTGTGTTTGTGTGTGTGTGTGTGTGTGTGTGTGTGTGTCTGTGCGCGCGCGCGTGTGCACGCACACGCGATTGACCCTCTCAGCAGGAGGGTCAGTAGTGGGAGGTCATGACCCTTACTGACCCTGAGGGAGTGGAGATCATCAATCAACTGGAGGTTTGATAGAGCAGCAGGAGGGTACAGAGAAACACACACACACACATACACACACACACATGCACAGATTAAACTAGGTACTGTGTAAAAATGGTAGGCCAATCCTCTTTTGGAACAGGCATGTAGGAAATCTATTCCGCATTATGGTCCATAAAATACGGCTTTTATTAACAGAAAGGTAGAGGTGTCCCATATATTGTGGTGTTCGGTTATAAAAAAAAAAATCACTTTTATAGGACCGGAATATATACAATGTTTATGGCATCGTTTTAGCACCACCAATGAAATTAAAAACATGGCCACATTTTAAGTGATTTAAAAAAAAATCATAAACGACAATGAATAGACCCATGCACATTTAGCGACTTACATTTGCAGATTTTCAGTCTCTTCTGCGTACACACTTAACAACTGAGGAGCACAAATCTGAAGACGGAGAGCAGACAGACGGCGTGTTGTGGGACTTCAGCACTCGCAAGAGGCAAAATAGATCGCAATATTTCGCAAAGCAAACGTGGATGCCATACAGTTTGCTATGGTTGTTGTTTGTGCAGCGCACTCACACACTCAGACGCTTGTGAGTGGATTCTACAAGCCGCTCTTCCATTTTACAAGTCCACAATCGCCCACTTGCTGCTTTCTTTGGCTTCGCCGTTGTGCAGGCACACACGCACACAAACGCGCACCTATTGATGACAGCTAAGATTCTACAGCGGGACTACCCCGGACTACCACAACTCAGCCCGAACTCAAATTGTCGCTGTATCAGCCTTTAAAATCAGGTTATGTGGCCCTGGCCCGACAGACTTTACAGTCTCACAGACAGACCCAACACGGAAGAAAGCAATTCAGTGACTAAACCCCCTCGTTGACTGCATGCCTACACTGCTCTGCCATCGTCCTTTTGCTCACAATCTCTCATTTCAGCCCTATTGTGAAAAGGCTCACAGGCCCTCACACATAGATGAGCTAGCGCGCACACACACACACACACACACACACACAGACAAAGTTCCAAATACACACACTGTACTTATATACATGTACGCATTACACCCTCAGAATAAGTACAAGCGCCGCACATAAATGAACATGTTCTCACATTTACACACTTACAAGCAGTTTGCATTAAAGACACACACACACACACACACACACACACACACACACACAGACACACACACGTAGACACACAAACACTCCAAAAAGCCACTCTCTGGGTTATCAGCCACCACTTTCAGGATGACAGGACATGCTTTTTCTCTCTTTCTCCCCCCACCTCCATTCCTCTCCCTTTTCTTCCCCACCCCCCCCACTCCCCACCGGCCCCCGGCCCCACACCCCCACCCCCTCCTCCTGCAGGGCCCTGTCCCGGTGATCAATGAGGAAGTTCTGGGGCCTCCACTATTAATCAGAACCTATCGGCGATCTGTCCGCCGGGCCGACCAATCACAGCCAGCCCGCGTCAGCCGGGGCCATGACAAATGGGGCTGGGTGGAGGCGAGGGGGGTGGGGGCGAGCGGCGGGCGGCAGGAGGGGAAGGGAGAGGGGAGAGAGCCACTCCATCTGATCTGATCCGAGTCGGGTCACGGCCGCGCTCGCAGTCGAGGCTCGGCGCGGAAAACATGCAAACGCTCACAAACAGACACGCAGGCGCAACATCTACGTCTACACGCGGCAAAACACCACCGTTGAGGAGAGGGGGAGGCGGAGGAGGCCCACATGGAAACACAGGGGCGCTAATTGTATCAGTGGCCACATTTAAATGCATTAGAGGCCGTCGTAGCACCGACGTAGCGGGCGGAACAAGCCACCGCTGCGGGGAGCACGTCACCTCGGTCATAAACTTAATTTCAATTTCAATTCTAAATGACGAACGGCACCATTAGACGGATTGATGTTTGGTAATCTCAATCTCCGTCACAGTGGAGTTGAAGAAAATCTGAAAAAGAAATGCATAAACAAGATGCATGCTCAGTGCCCAGATCTATATTAACTTGTTTAACAGTAAATAAATGGTGTCGGCGGTAACGGAAGCCAGCGAAAGTCCAATTCTGTTGTTGGCTCGGGTCGTTGGTCTCCAACACCTCAGAGCTTCACCCAAAACACAACTGTCCCTCCGTTGCACGACGCTTGTCCAGTCACATCTCTTTGCCACAATTAGGTTACGTCTAATGCCATAATTTCTCTTCCATCTATTTACTTTTCCCCATTTTCTTCTAGCTTCTAGCTTTCCCTCTGTGTGCGTGTGTGTGTGTGTGTGTGTGTGTGTGTGTGTGTGTGTGTGTGTGTGTGTGTCTGTGTCTGTGTCTGTGTCTGTGTGTGTGTGTGTGTAGGCATATGTTTCTCCCTCCGTCTCCATCATCGGGAATTTTTCTTTCGCGGCTCTTATTAGTATGTGATGCAGACCAGCCCCCCACCCTCCCCACCCCGTTGGATTTATGAACTCCCTGACTTATCTGCTTCAAATCCCCCCCACCCCTCCTCCGCCCACCACCACCACCACCACCGCCACCTTCCTCCATCCTTGTGGTTCTCCTATTCCGCTCCCTCCCATCCTGCGTCCGTCTGTCCATCTATCATTCCCAGGGCCGCCGGAAAAAAGTATTAATCCCTCCATCCCCATACCTCACTCCTCTCTGGACAGATGAGGAAGGTGGAGGAGGAGGAGGGAGGGTGGGGGTGGTGGTGGTGGGGGGGGGGGGCCGACCTTGCATTAGTTTTGATGATATTTCTGGCATCGCAGTTAACGTATGTGGATTCACAAGACGACAGGTCACCGCCGCCACGACTGCACCTACCTAGGTACTAGTGTGTGCGTGTGTGTGTGTGTGTGTGCGCATGTGTGTGTGTGTGTGTGTGTGTGTGTGTGTTGTACCTGAGGGACTTGAAGTGTGTTTGCAGAGACAGCATGATGAGCCTTTATGTGACACTTCATCCTTCCATCGCTTCAGCCTTGAAATGTGCAACACTGCAAACTGCATGGAATATACTGGCACACACACACACACACACACACACACACACACACACACACACACACACACACACACACACACACACACACACACGTACAGAAACCATATGTTCAACAGAATCCAATGTAGTGCCGGAGAGTCAATTGGAGTGATAAGGACTTTTAATGAGTGTCATCCCTGCGGGGAAGGCTTGAACCAGGAGAAACGCCAAGAAACCTTTAACCAACACGGTAGGCCTGGTTTTAAGTCCTCCCTTCTCCTCCATCCATCCCTCTTCACCGCTCCCCCCTCCCTTCTTCCTCCAGCCCCCGGGCCCTGCACCCGCCTGCATCCCCCAGCCCCCCTCTCTCCTCCCCCTCCCCCCTCCCCTCCAGCCTCGGGCGCAGTGACAGGTAGATTAAGGGGCGTGATAGATTCCCCTCTCTCTATCTCCCTCTCTCCATCTCCCCCTCTCTCAATCTCCCCCCTCTCTCCGACCCTCCCACTCGCCCCCCTTCCCTTCCATTCATCATGGCGGGCCGGTGTAATTGCGGCCGCGTGGGCCCAGGCGGGAGGGAGGGAGGGCGCGCTCCATCCATCTCCTTAACAACAAACAGTCAGCAGGACGGATGGCGCTGCGCTCTCCCCCGTTAATCTCCATCTGTAGAAGGTTGGGTGGTGGGCGGGGTGGGGGATGAGGAAGGGTGAGAGAGGAGACGGGGTGGGGAGGAGGAAGAGAGAGCGGGGAGGATAACCGGAGGGAGGAAAGTATAGCGTCGGGCTTTGATTATAAACAAGGAGAAAGACTGGAGGGACCGCCGGGCCCCGGGGCGAGAGCACAGGAGCGTACATCCACACAGGTAAAAGTAGTGGGGAGGTAAAGAATGAGGGATGGAGGGCGGCGTGGGGTGAAAGAGAGAGAGAACATGGAGGGCAAGTTTGTGAACAGCACTCAGGAGCTGACCGAGAAGGGTGCAATGCCTTGCGAGTGCGTCAGAAAGGGGACGTGAAGGAAGGGAGGGAAGGAAGGAAGGAAGGAGGTAAATAAGGAATGAAGGAAGGAAGGAGGGATGGAAGGAAGGGAAATATAAAGGAAGGAAGGAAGGACGATATAAAGGAAGGAAGGAAGGCCAAAGAACGGTAGACTGGAAGGATGGAAGAAGGGAAGGAAGGGAGGAGGAAAGGAAGGAAGGCTGAAGAAAGGAAGGCAGGACAGACGGAAGGAAGGAAGGAAGGAAGGAGGTAAATAAGGAATGAAGGAAGGAAGGAGGGATGGAAGGAAGGGAAATATAAAGGAAGGAAGGAAGGACGATATAAAGGAAGGAAGGAAGGCCAAAGAACGGTAGACTGGAAGGATGGAAGAAGGGTAGGAAGGGAGGAGGAAAGGAAGGAAGGCTGAAGAAAGGAAGGCAGGACAGACGGAAGGAAGGAAGGAAGGAAGGAAGGAGGTAAATAAGGAATGAAGGAAGGAAGGAGGGATGGAAGGAAGGGAAATATAAAGGAAGGAAGGAAGGACGATATAAAGGAAGGAAGGAAGGCCAAAGAACGGTAGACTGGAAGGATGGAAGAAGGGAAGGAAGGGAGGAGGAAAGGAAGGAAGGCTGAAGAAAGGAAGGCAGGACAGACGGAAGGAAGGAAGGAGGGAAGGAGGGAAGGAAGACGACTTTGAAGACCAGAGAGCCACACACTTGACTCAATGCTTCCTCCCTGCTTCCCTTGCTTTTTATCCCCTCTTCACCTTCTTTTTTTCCCTCCTTCCCTCACCGCACTGCTTGTCCACCTTTCCCCAGGGCCCCATGCCTCCCTCCCTCCCTCCCTCCCTCCCAAGGCGGGGGTGGCCCTTCCCTAATGTTTTGCACGGCTGTGTGTGGTGTGTTCACCAGAGGTCATGGCAGCCATATTCCCTTTATGGTGGAGTCACCAGAGTCAAGTAGGCTGGGTGGCCAGCTCCGCTCTCTCTCTCTCTCTCTCTCTCTCTCTCTCTGCATGTCTCTCTGGAAGGGTCCAAGTATCACATTTTTAAGCGTTCATACTACTGATGTACTACTTTGCTAATACTACAACGACTGTGATCTACTTTACAACTATTTGCTCATCTGATCCCTCCAGGTGAATCGGGAAACACTTACAAAGCAAATAATAAATAAATTAAATTATGTGATTTCCTTCCAGTATCGATTATGATCAAAATACCAAGTCAACGAAGTAACAATGATCTATCGCTAGCGGTGACTTGCTAATACATTCGATCTAATTTGAATGTCAACATCAGTTAATTGTGCTCATTAACATTTTATCTATGACTCATGTTTCCAACAGATGACCTTTGGTTTGAATGCTGCTGTAACCGGAGAAAAGGATTACAATGGATTTAAAAGTAACTAATACCGGGGCTTTTTTTGAGGACGGGTTCAACATTTCTACTCATAATCCTGGACAAATTAGTCAACCTGCAAGAGGCATTTTACATCAGGACCCCGTAAGTTTCTGGAAAGAGCTGGAAAGTCGAAGGTTTTACTATTACATCCAATATAAAAGCGTTCCTACTTAAAAGTGTGACGCCCGATTTCAGATAATGCGAGTAGCACAGTAGCACACGATTGTGTGATAGACATGCTCACTGGCCCACTTGCTTAGGTTCACTGTTGTAGACACATGTATGCACACACACACACGCACGCACCCGCACTCACGCATGCACGCACGCACACACACACACACACAAACACACACACACACACACACACACACACACACACACACACACACACATGTTATTGCTAGCGCTGGGCATTGCCTGCAGTGAAGACCTGACTTTGAGAGGGACACTGATGCACGCACACAGACACACACACACACACACACACACACACACACACACACACACACGACACATTGTGCACACACTTGCACGCCCCCGGCCCTCGACGCGGATGTCCTGGGAACAAATACTTGAAAGTTGACAGGGAGAGACAAACAACTGCAAGGAGCGCGTGGTCCTCCCTGACTCCAGTCCGCTCTCTGTGGTGCACAAATAGAGCCTGTTCTGGCATTGAAGGTAGATACAGTACCAGTCCAAGTTTTCAGCATAATACATTTGAAACTGAAATGTACCTAAAATACTTTTTTATTTTTTTGTATCTTCTTGAGGCTTCCTATGTTTTTGAAGATCTATTTGTTTTCCGCGCTTGGAAAATAAAGTACAGCTTTGTGCCTTTAGGGTACAATGGCTTGTACCCTAAAGGTACCAGTACCCTCTAAAGGTATCTGCTCCTTGGACCCTTGGGGTTTGTACTTGTTTCTCATTTTGTACCTCTGGTGACAGATTTGTATACCTCACTCACATAAATGGTAGAGATTCGGTACAAATTTGGCAATTACAGAGATGGCCTGACCAGTAGATAACTAAGAGATAGGTATGACGAAGCATTTGAACAAAGGTACAATGCTCTGCTTTATTTTACAATACTTAACTTTATTTTCTAAGTGTGTATATGACTACATTTCAACCATAAAAGCCCCAAATTGTTTACTCCTTTAATTAGATGCGCCACCCCCTCTTAAAATGCATTGCAGTTTATAATGGTTGTACAGTCTGTCATAGTGTATGATTTGATGCTCAAAGTAGCCAGGACGGCATGCTTCAATGATTAGGGAAAGAAATTATTAACCCCGGTCTTTGTCGTTTAATGGTTCTATGATCCTTCCTGAGTTAGTTCAAGTTTGTTAAAGCCTAAACCCAAATCATTGATTCTGCAGTGACTGTATTTCTGCTTCGATAAAGTGTACTCCTCGAACAACATTGTGCAACTGTCAACTCTTTAGGTTCTCATCAGTGTGTGTGTGTGTGTGTGTGTGTGTGTGTGTGTGTGTGTGTGTGTGTGTGTGTGTGTGTGTGTGTGTGAAGGGGGGGGGGGGGGGCTGGCCTGTGCCTTAAATACTCCCGGGTTGGTCCACTGCTGTCTTACTGTAACAACGTACAACAACGGGGTGCAGCCTTGATTCAGCTCCATCACAGGGACGATATGGACGCACTCATCGGGGTGCTTCGGAGGGGTTTATCTCTATGATCGTGCCTTGTCGGAAACCAGCTTCCCCGCGGAGTTGAAAGAGCGCGGGTCGGGCCGTGGACGGTCCTCGACTCCAGCGGCTCCGCGGCCAAGTCCCACGCCGCCCGCGGAGCCTCCTGGCCCGGCCCGACCCGGCCCCGCTCCCCGCTCCCCGCTCCCCGCCAGGCCGCTGCCGATTGAAGTGCGGCCGCCTGTTGGCGCGTCCCAGCGGGGGAGAGAGAGGGGGAAGAACCGCGGTGAATAATTATTATGTTACTACTGAGGTGTCATTTACAACACAGGACCAGACGTTTAGGTATTCCGCGAGTGGGCCCATTCTCTCCAAAGTTTAAATTAGAAGGGGAAAGTTTCTCATGAGAATGGTTTTGTTTTCTCACAATCAACATGGGGGGGGGGGGGGGGCACACCAAATGCATTTGGGCTGTGTCAAAAGGCCGCTCCAGCATATGCATATGAAAAGCCACTTTCTGCAAATACATTTCATGTCATCGCGCACGCTTCTGGTTTATTTATGGCCCCAAACTTCGCAGAACGCTGGCCACGGCAAACATGTCAACTTTTAACAGAATATTTATTCTTAAAACAGAATAATTCCATGGGGGTTTTTTTTGGACAGAAATCTCAATTAATTGTCCCTCCAGCACAAATAGGCCAACCAACAATTAATGAATACATGTACTCCATAATTGCATTTGGGCAAAAATACTATTATTTGAATGTGATGCATTTTCAATCTCGTTTTAAGTTGATTAGAGCTAATCTGCTGAATAAATATTTCATTATTTGAAATCCTTGATTTAACGCTTGTTTTTCAGAATCCACCATCTTTTTGTCATCTTATGTGTGTGTGTGTGTGTGTGTGTGCGTGTGTGTGTGCTTGTGTGTGTGTGTGTGTGTGTGTGTGTGTGTGTGTGTGTGTTCGTGTTTCTGCTTTAAACACACAGAATGCCCATCAGCGTTAATGGAACATCGTCAAGACACGTTTCGTGTCTTCACAATCCCAAAGTTAATCTAATCATTTTGCCATCATACTTAAGTGTCTTTATAATCCGAAAAGGCTCCGAAAAGCTGCTTTCTAAATTAGGAATTTCATATGCACCTCCTGATTGACTCTCATGATTAAAAAATGCGACCGTGCTGTTTTAAATTAAACCACCTTTACCTGTGTACGGGGTGCTGTGTGTGGGTGTGTGAGTGTGTGTGGGTGTGAGTGTGTGTGTGTGTGTGTGTGTGAGTGTGTGTGTGTGTGTGTGCGCGCGCGCGCGCTGGGTGTGTGCGTGGGTGTGCGTGCGTGTGCGTGTGTGTGTGTGTGTGTGTGGTTCAAATGAAGCTTTAGAATGAGAGGGGGGAGAGAGAGATAGAGATAGCGATAGAGAGAGGGGGGGGGGGGGTCCGGATGATAACAGCGCCCGAGCACGGAGGGCAGCAAATTGTGTGTGTGTGTGTGTGTGTGTTTGTGTGTGTGGGTGTGTGTGTGTGTGTGTGTGTGTGAGCGGCGGCGTTTGTAATGCGCGAGTGTGTGATAAGGAGGAGGAGGATAAGGGGCGGGGGGGGGAGCTTGAGACCCCCGTCGCGTTTTGACCCCCCCAAACATCTCAGCAACACCGCCACCACCATCACTCCCCTGAGCTCCATCTCCTCTCTCTGGACCTCTGTCTGCCCCGCTCTCTCTCTCTCTCTCGCTATCGCTATCTCTCCGCCATCCTCCACTCCAGCCTCCACACCGTGCACTCTGCAGCCCCGTGCACGCCACGGAGCAAACCGAGCACCACAGGGGGGGGTGGGGTGGTGGTTGGAGGGTGGGGTGGGGGTGGGGGGGGGGGGGGGGGGGATAAAACACAGACGCGGCTGCGTCTTCTTGCATTCACCCCACCGCGCGCATCCCAGCTGCAAGGAAGCACCACAGGGCGGACCCCGCCTCATCAGACCTCAGCCCTTGCAGCCCGGACCCGCCGGACTGCCGTGGATCACCGTGGAGGAGGAATTGGAGGGGAGGGGGAAAAAAAACCCACCCGCCCCGCGGACACGTTTTCGGTGGGAATTATCTATGTATTTTGATTATTCATTTCTTAGATTTAACGTAGCTCAGTCGGCTGTTTTTTTTTATTTATTATTATTATAACGTGCGCTGTACCGCGGGCGGCATGTGATCGGCGGCGAACCCTGCGATTGGACGCCGGGTTAGATCGTGATTTTGCGTAATAAATGCTTTATAAAGGCGGCGGGTGGTCGCTATCTCCGACGCCGCGCGTTCAACGCTAACGCACCCGCCCCATCTCCAAATGCGCTGCGGACTGTACCGTGATGTTTAAGTAAGGCGAAATGACGCACGGGTGAGCGGCGCGCCGTGCGTGACGTTGTGCACGACCCGGTAAACGAGGCCGTGCACTCTTGCGTTCACAGGAACCAGGGTCAGAGGGGGAGCAACCCGCTGGACTGTAGCCGCTAAGCGCATCGTCTTCCCCGGCGAAGGTTTGGCCACCGAGCCGCATGGAGAAACGGGTAGGTGGTGCTGCCGGGAATATCGCCGACTCTCATCTAGACTAATATAATGCACATTTAAAAGCACGCAGCACTGAATGATGGAATACAGCATCACCTAATAATATCAAACCTTAATACATAAAACTGTGTCAAGGGCCAGGAGTTTAACTGTGTCAGGAGCCACACCATTAACACTGTTGTTCTTTGCTGTGTTGTTCTTATTGCCATATACACATTATGTACGTTATTGCTGCTCTATAGTCACCCTGGATTAGGGACCCTGGGTTGGTCCTTTTCTCTCTGGGGTTTTCATTTATTTTATGGGCTTATAGGGGGTGCCGTCCCACTATACCAGGCCCTGGAAGACCATTGTCTGAGAGTAACTAGAATAAAGTGTAGTACTTGGATATGTTGTATTATTAGACAGGAGTTGAATGAAATTAAGGTTTAAACCGCCGGTAGTTTGTAGGACAGGTGGGGTGAGAATATAGACCTTTTCCCAGCACATGGGTGCAGGTCGTGGCTTTATTTTTTTTATTCTTTTGGGGGGTCGTGGGGACAGGGGAGAGGGGAGAGGAGGGAAGGCAGCTCTCCAGGCCGGTAAGTAGGTCAGCTTTCTTGCTACACTGCTCCGGAGACACAGATGATGTGAGGGAGACCTCTTCTTCCAGTGGATCTGTCATTCGTGAAGAGAGCAGACCAACAAAATCACAGCGTGGAAAAATACACGCCGGCGCTCAGATAAAATCATAACTGTAACAGCAAACAATTGAAGAACATAGAAAATTACCAGACATACTTATGTAAATTGGGTTATAAATATGCTTCTGTCAGATTAACATTTCTACAGACAGTATTTTTCCCATATTAATATATAATTGTATGAGTTGGTAAATCTATGTCGATCATTTCATTATAGGTATTGTGTTTTATATTTTATTCATACCGCACTATTGAATTGACGTAGTTAAAAAAAATCTATTTTTCTTAAGCCTAAACTATTTTGTTCAGTATAACTTTTATGATTGCTAAATATATAAAATAGCGTAAATATAGAAACATATAATGAGTGGTTTAGTTCGAAGATGCATTGTTTTCATATGATTTTGCCGCTTTTTCTGAAAACGAAATATATACTAGACCAAATTACTCTATTTAATTTTGTTTAAATCGCCGGTTAACTTCGTTATATTTAAATTTATTTGTTTTAGAATTAAACCGGTTAGAATAACTCATTGTGTTTTTCTGCGATGGGGGGGGTATAGGCCTGTTGGAAACGTCTTGAACTAATTGAAAGTGCGTGTTTTTGTATTAAGGGTAATAAAACATCTGGGAGAACATCCATTTATCTAATAACCATCGGGAAAATCCACATTTCTGAGACATTTTCAGCGTGAAAACACCAACACTCATTTCCATTGTGAGTGTTATTCCAATATTCTTCTCGTTATACTTTGAAATTCGGAATTACTTTTCGGCCCGACGTGTGTGCACTCATATCGCTTTATAAACACATTTGAAGGAGTGAGAAAGCAGTTAATTGTTAAGGTCGTTCACTGCCGATCTGTGTTTTTATGAATTTTCCGAAAACTGTTACTTCTCAATATAATAAGTGCACCATCATAACGTTTATGACCATTTAAATCATTGAACAATACAAATTATATATTTTGAATGTTGTTCTCACACCTGAAGCCGTCTAGCAACCCCCCCCCCCCCCTCCCCCCCTTTTTTTTTTTGTTTTTTTTTGTTTTTTTAAAGAAAATTTAAGGAATTTGTCATCTTCCCATCGGCCCTTTGATCCGTTTGACGCGCAGCCGCCAAAACGCGCACTGAAACCCGACCCGGGGCTGTGCGTGAAGAGGGGCGCGCAATCTGATAGCGGTGATTGTGTTAATAGCCAGCCTCCATAAAAACTAAAAGGTGTCCCGGCGAGGCCCCCAAGCAGGTGCATGCTGTGATCCCGGGGGCCACATGGGAGTGTGATTGGGCCAACTTTAATCCACCAGAAACAGAAACAGAGGCGCTTTCTGCTGACAGAGCAATGCCACCTCGGAGTGATAAAGCTGCAACTGAGCACAAATATGATGCAGAGAGGGAGAGGGAGAGAGAGCGAGAGAGAGAGAGCGAGAGCCTTCGAGAGAGAGAGAGAGGGATGAGGGAGTCTGGCTTGTTTATTCATTCACTCTCTGTTTATGTGTGTGCATATGCATGTGTTTGCATTTTTCCGTGCCTCTGCTATAGCGCATGGTGCCTAAATGGTTCCAGTGAGGCTGTGTTCGTGGGGTTGCTCTGTCTGTCTAGTCTGGAGTTTTGGAAGGGAGGAGAGAAACATTATCAACATGACACACTGGCAGCGATTCGCTTTGATTGTCTCCCAGGAACCCTATACACTACACGAGCACACGCACACACGCGCACACACACACACACACACAGGCACACACACACACACACACACACACACACACACACACACACACACACACGCTGCAGCCTGTTGTTTCTCACGAACACTATGAACACTGGAAGGCTGCATGAAAACAACACCAGCAGAAGACACCGCTGGGGATCACTGACGATTCAGCAACACTTAGGAGGATAAAAAGACTAGAATAGAAATAAGACCTTGCGTGTGTTTTGGTTTTCTTCATAGGAAACCCAGTAACGAAGGCCTGCCTGCAAATGTGTCCCTTAATTCCATTTTCTCTCTCTGACAAATGCTTAATATACTTATTATACTGTTCTATTATTTCACTGTATTAACTATATTACTGTATTAACTCTCTCGCTCTCGCTCTCTCTCTCTCTCTCTTTCTCTCTCTCTGTCTTCCAGTATGAAGAGCTGGTGCACTACCCGGGGTCGGAGGGCATGCCGGTGGGAGGGTACGGGGACGCTGTGAGGCAATTGCATCCCCCACACTATGGCCAAACTGTCCCGGACTCTCTGAAGCACCACAGGGACCAGATCTATGGGTAAGTGGTGATTGTGACCATTTCTGAAGTCATAGAACACAAAGGATGTCATTTGGCACAAGTGCATAGTTGCCTTTTCCATAAATACCACCTCTCCGAATGTATTTCAACACATTCTAAGAATGTATTGTATGTGTAACTATGTCAGCTGGTAATGTGTTTATGTACAGTATGTTAATTGTGCCTGCTTCTGTGTGTGTGTGTGTGTGTGTGTGTGTGTGTGTGTGTGTGTGTGTGTGTGTGTGTGTGTGTGTGTGTGTGTGTGTATGTGGGTGCGTGCGCGTCTGTGTGTGTAGTCACCCGCTATTCCCGTTGCTGGCCTTAGTGTTTGAAAAGTGTGAGCTCGCCACCTGCTCCCCTCGAGACTCGCTGTCAGGGTCCTCCCACCTCACCGGCATGACCAATCACAGCGACGTCTGCTCCTCCGACTCCTTCAACGAAGACATCGCCGCCTTCGCCAAGCAGGTGAGCCACGACAGGAGGGAGCTGGTAGTACGTGCTGGTATTACTGTTAACCCCTGTGTAAAGCTTTTTAATCGGTGGTTTCAGATTCGCTCAGAAAAGCCCATATTCTCCTCCAACCCCGAGCTGGACAACTTGGTATGATGGCGGCGATGCAAGCGGCACACACTCGAACCTTAAAAAAAGGGCAGGATTATTATCTTTTGGGTAATACATCGATGATTGACAGGGTTTCCTCTTCTCTGTAGATGATCCAGGCGATTCAGGTTCTACGCTTTCACTTGCTGGAGCTGGAAAAGGTCCGTGTAATGGTCGCCTGTTTCGTTTCCCTTCGAGCACATTCTGATCAATCATTCCGTGGTTCATCTGTCTATGGCAACGGCTCTATTTCAGTTAGTGTTTCTATGTCTATCAATACCTTTCACACTTAGAACTGTTTTAAAGTCAGCGCTATGAGGTCGTTTTCGCAGATGCAAGTTAGACCAAATCTGAGATTAAATCACACTTTATCTGGACTAAGTGAAATGGCCTTTCTCAGTCATGGTTAAAAATAGTTTCAGACTTAGTCTTGGTTTTTAAAAAAAGAAAATCTGATTTCCAGAAGGAAGATTAGAGCTAGTCTAGGTCTAAGTGAAGGCTCAAATTAAACCTGGCCAGAGGCAGGTTTATGTTCCGATTTATGGATTATCTGGACTATTTCAATGATGATGAGAGACCAGCATCAAGACCAGACAGAAGGGTGGTTTTACACAGGAGCTGACTA
Source organism: Zeus faber (assembly GCF_960531495.2). Classification (NCBI taxonomy): domain Eukaryota; kingdom Metazoa; phylum Chordata; class Actinopteri; order Zeiformes; family Zeidae; genus Zeus; species Zeus faber. The sequence goes on along the minus strand of NC_137197.1, from coordinate 26,744,982 downwards.
CACCTGAATGACCATAGTCAAGGAGTTCCTAGTCTAGAACAAATTCATCTTAATTTAAGCAACGTCTCAGAAAGGCATTTTTAAAATCTATATTAATTCAAGTAGGATTATCTTAGTCCTGATTTAGATCAAACCCTCTCTGCGACCCCGCCCTACATCATACATTAGGATCCTTAATGCGTCCTCTGTATCCAAAGATACAATGACTATTCAATTTCTTGTGGCCATATAAACTAGAGGGGAGGTTTCCAGTCCGCAGTCGACAGCTCTTGCGATAATAAAGGCGGTGGTGTTAAAGGAATGTGTTGGTGTGTGTGTTGAACCCCAGGTGCATGACCTGTGCGACAACTTCTGCCATCGCTACATCACCTGCCTCAAGGGCAAGATGCCCACGGACCTGGTGCTGGATGACAGGGAGGGCGGCTCCAAGTCGGACATGGAGGACTTCACCGGCTCCTGCACCAGTCTATCAGAGCAGGTAGGCCAAGCGCACTCACCAATTTGCTCGGGGTCCTTCTTCTCATCCCCTCTTCCATCCCTTCTCATCTGATTCATGTGTCATTTATTCTTAACCTCTCCGCCCCTTCTCTTTATTGTAAATGACCCCTTCTCTCGGCTCACATCTCCATGACCTCACCTCTTCCCTTCACCTCTCTCTCTCTCTGTCTCTCTGCAGAACACTTCATGGTTGCGGGAGCCGGATGAGTGTGCCACCACTCCTCTGGGAACGCCAGGCACCTGTGGCCTGCCTTCGCACAGCACAGCAGACAACTGCAGCGACATGGGTACGCACGCACAGGCAGGCACACACATGCACACACACACAGACACACACACACACACAGACACACACACACACACACACACACGCACACACATTCTTGTACTGCTGTCAAAGTGAGGTCTGAGTAAATAAAGTGAGGACCTTTGTTCCTGGTGCACTTCTAAACCCCAAAATAGCCAACTTGGAGACCAGCCCTTTCAAATATAGTTAAACAAACACAAATACACACACACACACACACACACACACACACACACACACACACACACACACACACACACACACACACACACACACACACGTAGAGAACATTAGTATCTCGCGGCAAATGGCACGGCATGTCACTTAAAGTCACACATGCACAAGTCACACATGCATGATTCTTCCTAATGTGTGTGTGTGTATGTGTGTGTGTGTGTGTGTGTGTGTGTGTGTGTGTGTGTGTGTGTGTCTCCCCTTTAGGAGACGGCCTGGACGGAGGCGTGGCATCGCCCAGCACGGGAGAGGAGGACGAGTCGGACAGAGACAGGAGGAACAACAAGAAGAGAGGCATCTTCCCCAAGGTGGCCACCAACATCATGAGGGCCTGGCTCTTCCAGCACCTGTCGGTGAGAGAGACGAAATTGACTTCATACATTTTTAACGCCAAATTGAGGAATGATTTGATTATCCATGACGATTCAAGCGGACATAAACAAGTCTGGGTAGAAGGCAATATGACTTGAAAATCTCCACGAAGGAGGGGATTTTTGTGCGGTGGAAACGAAGGGAAAGAAGGGGGAACCACGACCATCCGGAACGTCAATTAGAATTGAAAAAAATACAAAAGGCGATTAAACGCTCGTGTGAATATGCTCGGTATGTAATTGCTGCTAAACTGGTCGGAAAGCGAGGGATTAATGGTTGATTGGGAGGTCGGATTGATAATTAAGAGGCACCCAATGAGCCAGGTCAAATGGCGCTTCAGCGCAATTACTACAGAGAGAGAGAGAGAGATAGAGAGAGAGAGAGAGTTAGAGAGAGAGAGAGAGAGAGAGAGAGAGAGAGAGCGAGCGAGTGAGAGAGCGAGTTGGGCTGAATTGCATCTTCAGAAGGAACGCCATCAGTATTCCACGCCGCTCTTAGACGCGTTTACTTCATTATTTATCTGAGTCTAAGGTTTTTTTGCGCGAGGCTGTGGCGTCGGTGTTATTCCCCGCGTTTGTGAGCTCTGATCTTCACATTGGAGAGAAAACCTTAATGAAGTCCTTTGAAAGTAGTACTCCCTACCTCGCGTTTTTGGGTGTCCTTTAATGCTCTGTGTGTGTATGTGTGTGTGTGTGTGTGTGTGTGTGTCTTCCCGCCTAGCACCCGTATCCATCAGAGGAGCAGAAGAAGCAGCTGTCCCAAGACACGGGGCTGACCATCCTGCAGGTCAACAACTGGTCAGTACGCCCATCGAACGGATTCTAAATCAATATTTCCACCCGTGGCTTGTTCTTCTGACCAAACTGACCGAGTATTAGCACGATAGCCTGCCGATACATTCGGGCAAATATTGCCAGGTCAACTCTTCTACCTGCGCGTTTCGAGTAAATAAACGACCCCTAGGACCTTTGAGGAGGGAGGGATTCTTTTTTATGGACGACGAGCCATATAATTTTATAGTTGACAATTTTGTCCACTTCCTAAAAGGCTCTCCCACGCCAGCACTTTTCTCTTTCCGGTGGCTGCCAGTAAATTCAATTGCTTCGTGTTCATAAAGACGGAATAGCAAATCAATGTCCGATAATCAGCTGATTTATGGCTCCCCACCTTCACTCCCACACACTCTCCTGGACACGCACATACACACACACGCGCACACACACACACACAGGCACATAAACACGCATTCAGCATCTTCCAGTTGCTGATCAATCAGTTATCACATTCCGATCAATTCCCCTCCGCTTTGGTGGCGGTTTTCTGTCACACACGCACATGCGCAGGCACGCACACACGCACGTCGCGTGCGCATGACGTGATCTAATCAATGCAGATCAATCAATTATCAGCAGCCGATCAATAGCCGCTCTGTTCTAACTGTGATTTACTCTGCCCTCTGAAAGGGTTAAGTGGTTGTAAAACGGAGAAGGTTAATAGTCTCCTGGTCAGCCTTTTTCTACATTAACCGTTGGCCCTTCCTATCTTTCCCATTCACCCCATCTCTCGCTTGTTTTTTTTTCCTCTATTTCTGTCTCTGTCTCTCTCTCGCTCCCTCTTCCCCAGGTTCATCAATGCCAGGAGGAGAATAGTCCAGCCCATGATCGACCAGTCAAATCGTTCAGGTGGGTATTAGCAGTAACATCCACGTATATGCCTGTCTGTCTGTCTGATGTTTGTGCCTTCCTTCCATGTGTTTGACACTGTGGTGGTCTTCCAGGTCAGGGGGGTCCCTACAGTCCAGAGGGGGCTGCCCTCGGGGGCTATGGGCTGGACGGACAGCCACACCTCGGGCTCCGGGCAGCAGGTAATCTATGACACATCAATAACTGTATCTTGATATCCTCTAAACCAGGGCCCGGAATTTTCAAATTCCACTTAAAAAAGGAAACAATTTGCATCAACATTGCAGCAGATTGCAGAATAGCAGCTCCGGCCCTCACTTTCTGTTTCACACAGAAAGTGAGGGCCATTCCAAGTGGTGAAAGGTTGGACCCTTTTTTGAGATTCAGTGCTTGGTGTGAAAAGAGTCGCTCCATTTCGCTCTCGTTCACCGTTCAGGAAATGAACAAAGAGTCAGAAGAGTTGGTTTGGCTCTGAATGGAATTCCCAACCGAGGAATCAGTTAATTCTGTTAAAATTATTCATTTTGGTGGAATGCGTAGAGTAAATCAGCCACTTTTAACGTGAATTATGTAATGAATCAGTTTTTGAATCAGCTTGCTCGGCCGCACTTTCGCCGGAGTGACTCCAGACACCCGAGTCATTTAAAAGATTTGTTCGCAACAAACAAATCGTTCGCGCATCATCTTTCATCACTGTGAGGAGTCCATAATAATAAGCATGATTTTACACGTTTCTGACATTTTTTTCGTGATGAACAAGACAGTGTTGTGCTGTGGGGTATTTCAGTGAACGGGATTCATCTTTTGTGGTTCACTCACCCGTCTCGCTGTCTGTCTCTTCCAGGTCTCCAGGGCATGTCCTCCCTGCCCGGAGACTACCCGGGCGCTCTGCTGTCCCAGCCGGGCTACCCGCCCCACCCTGGCAGCTCTCTGCACCCCTACCCCGGCCCCCACCCCCACCCCCACCCTGCCATGCTGCTCCATCCGCCTCCGCACGCACACCCCGCAGAGTCGCTCCTCACACAGGGACTGGACATACACGCACACTAGCTGCTAGAAAACCCCTGTGTGTGTGTGTGTGTGTGTGTGTGTGTGTGTGTGTGTGTGTCTGTATCTGTGTCTGTGTCTGTGTGTGTGTATGTGTGTGTGTCTGTGTGTGTGTGTGTGTGTGTGTGTGTGTGTGTGTGTGTGTGTGTATGTGTGGCGTGCATGTGTTTAAGGGCGCACATGCTTGCGTATGTGTGATGACACGTACGGTACGCTATTTAGAAATGGGAAAAAAAGGTACTGAAAGTTTACATTCCCCTTGAAGACACTGACCTCAATTGTCACACACACACACACACACACACACGCACACACACACACACACACACACACACACACACACACACACACACACACACACACACACACACACACGCACACACACACACACACACAGCCTGTACCTGTACAGTAGGTTTAAGCCATATCTTTCTCTCGGTGTAGAAGTGCTTCCACGGTTTCCGAAACCCTCTGCGTCTTGTGGGTGGGAACTAGATACGACACATGCTTTATACCTAATTTTCCCATCACGCCTCATGCGGAGCCGCAAGAGCAAACTAAGACTGAACCCAGTTGTGTTAGAACCCGGGACAGGAGGCGGGCCACACACACACGCACACACACACACACACACACACACACACACACACACACACACACACACACACACACACACACACACACACACACACACAGTACATGCGGACACGCCCGTGAGCCTTGTTGAGTTTGAAGGAAGGGGATAGCGAACTCAACAGGGAAAGGAATAACTTTGGGTCCACGTGGACAGGGGCACCTTGACAAACTTTTACCTTAGGGATGAGATTTGATCGGCATCATCAAACACACACACACACACACACACACACTCACACATACAAAATCATTAGCACACTTTATTTAATTTGACCCGAGTTTGTTTGTTTTTTTCTGTTTTTTTTCTTATATATTTTTGTATTTATGCGTGCTGCTCCAATAGTGCTCTTCCTCTTGGCATGAAGCTCCACACGATGAATGACCTCCAGTCTGCCTCACTGTCTCACCACTGACCTCCTTAAGATACCTGTGGGTAATATTTACCTCGGGATCCACCTTCTGACACACACACACACACACACACACACACACACACACACACACACACACACACACACACACACACACACACACACACACTTTATCTCGAAAGCATTTCTTGTAAATTTTTTTGCTTTTGAGTGTGAGAGGAGCCGCAGCCAAAGGACTTTAAACTTCGCGCTCCGTCTCCGCTCTGTGTGGTTCCGTACTGGGAAACGGGAAAGTTCTAAATGATAATGGGAAATATGCTAATCTGACTACGATGTTATGACAACGATTATAGTATTAAAACCTCTTTTTTTGTATGGCTGTTGTCCGAGGTTTATTTATGTGTTTGTGTTGTGTTTAATTGATTTAAATATGGATACATGATTTCTTCCGTCTTGTTTCATACTGGAGGCTTATGTGCCTCTGATATGAGAAGTTGTAAAACAATTTTATCAACTGTAAAAAATGGATAAAAAGTCAGTCCCAACCAATTAACCATAGCAAAGCCTAAAATTAAGAAAATAATGTAATATAACTTTAGGCCATATTTATTTTGGTTTATAATGTTTATAATTTGTTATATTTATTATTTATATATTTATAAATAATAAATATATCCATATTTATATAATATCAATATAATATAAAAATATAATGTTAATATTATATTATATTATATTATATTATATTATATTATATTATATTATATTATATATCATCGTATAAGCAATATTTTCACTTGAATTGAATTATTTAATCAAATAACATAAAAAAGACACGAGTAATAAAATCTATTCCATTTGGGCCATTTATTCCATTTACATCTACCGGCCTCCAAAGTAGGGAATATGTTTTGTTCCAATTCACTTCTTTTAGCACTTTTGCAGCACAGATGGGTGGATGTAATCTTGCCTGGCTGAATGTCAAGATAGTGAAAAGAGAAAAAGAATGAAAAGAACAACATCCGATGGTGGTTTATCATTGTGTTCACTGAGGAAAGTTCCCCAAAGTACCAGCCCCATTTCAATGAGTTAAAGGTCAGATTTTTGTCATTTGTCGTCCATTGGGGGAGAAAAGAGGGGGAGGGGGTCGAGGCGGGTCAACAGGAACAGTGTTCCGCTGGACCCCGGGAGGACACACACACACACCGAAATAGGATCGGAGGCTGTGATATCATCTGTTTGTGCAAAGGGAGTCTACCCGTGAATCTAAAAACCCTTTGAAAGAAAGTTGGTCGATCAGATTCATTCTTTAAAAATAAATCCACATTGGACTATTTTTCAACTATTTCAAATGTAACCCCAGTAGTGTTTCATTGTACGGGTGATAGGGCTCATTGTGATACTGTATGTGCAGCAGCAGGAGTTAGCACAGCAGTGTCCAAACTATGCTGCGCGACCCCTTAGTGAGCAAGGAGGATGGGAAAGATTAAAAAGTAGGCGTCTAACACTGTACTGTATACCGTACATTTTAAATGTTAATTAGACATGACTGATGACATTTCATGAAATATGTTTATTGATCTTTTCTAAATCGAATACGTAGAATAGTACTTTATTCATTTTGCATTATCATTAATATCTTTTCATTAGTCAAGCTGTTACTATACGTAAGTTTGCATATGACACATTTTTTATTTGTCATTTTTTGGAGGGGGGCTCCACAAAAAAATGTTAAGATGCCACTAATCTAGAACACACACACACACACACACACACACACACACACACACACACACACACAAAGTAAACACACTCTATTATTTCTTACGTTGATGCATCAGTCCCAACTCTAACCTTCACCTCGGTGCCATTTCAAACCTGTCCACATTAAGCCCCCAAAATTCCCGCTCTCGAGCCCTTCCATA
>NC_137197.1:26692910-26732910 GCF_960531495.2 Zeus faber | reverse complement strand
CCCCCGTCTCACCACTATCCTGTTAACCACAAAAAAAACCCTCAGAAACGGGTACTAACTGTACTTACTAATATCAGTGGGAGACATTCAGTGGGAAATTTGAGTTTGTTTTGATGGACACAGGAACTGATGAATTAGGGCAGCCCAGCAATTTTGATCTTGTAACACAAGATTAGACATTTTCATTTGGATGTAACATTTTTTTACGGCACACCTGGCGAGCTCTCATGGCCCAGTGTATCAACCACTCTAGCAATCCATAAAAAGCTTAGAATTATCACGATTTACTGACTCGTGCTTGATGAACCATCTTAACATTCACGGGACAGAAGGGTCACCTGGGCTCGCGTTGGTGCTCATGCTGTGGTAGATGCTCTTGCAGATTTTGAGCAGGATGTGGACCTTCTTGCAGGGCGAGTAGGCGGCATGCATGCTGTTCCACCTCTGCAGTGTGCGCTCCAGGGCGGGGCCGTCGAGCACCCCGGCGCCGGCCGACCCACCCAGCTCCTCCACCCCGTGCCCCTCCAGCACCCGTTGGTTGCCCTGCAGGCTCGGCAGGCTGCCGTCGTGGCAGCGCGAGATCTGGAGGGAGGAGTAGAGGTGGGCGGAGACGGGCTTCAGGGCCACCTTGTGGAGGGACATCTCCACCATGGAGTCTGTGGCAAAGTGAAAACACTTTGTGTGTTATTTCTTCAGATGAATGGTTATGGTGGTTAATTTTCGCAGTCCGATGGAACGTGTGTGTGATCCATGCCTCTATATATAGCGCTCACCTATCTCCCAGTCAGGGATGTCTGTGATGCTGTCCAGCGTCGACTGGATCTCCGGACAGTCCAGGAGAGTCTCCCTCAGTGCTGTGAGCGACAACCTCACTTCCTGCAGGAAGTTCGAGCCTGTCGCCCCGCCAGGCTGCACCCCTCCCTTCTGCGTGGTCTCCAGGAACTCCCTGGTGGCCTCGGCGAAGACCCCGCCTCTCCTCTCGCTCAGCTCCAGCACCCGGTTGGTCAGCCTCTTCTGCGGACACACCAGCGCGCCCAGCACCTGTCCCACGGCAGAGAGGCGGTTCTTGACCTTGTCGGCCAGGCGGTGTGCGGTCAGCGGGTGGGACGTGGGGCCTAAGGCCAGTGACTCCTGCTCCTCCTGCTCCTCCTCGATGCTGCTGATGGACAGCGAGTCCAGCTCCATGGAGGATGGGGGCAGGAGGGAGTAGGGCCTGCCGTCCTCGATCCAGGACACACGGTGAGGGGACTGGGCCACTGGGCCAGCCAGGTGCTGTGCGTCCACGGCGGGCACCGCCAACGCGGTGGGGGAGGAGGGGGTGGTGGAAGACGAGCTGCTAAGGCTTCCAGATCTCCACGGGATGTTCGGGGAGTCCGTGCTGACCCGCCTCAGGACCACTGCCGCTGCGGGCGTCGTCGGAGCACCGGGCGTCTTTGTGGCGGGCAGCTCAACTGACTGGGCTCTACAGGGACCTAGAGGTGGACCACATCACTTCAAAACACTTCCTTGTGTGTGTGTGTGTGTGTGTGTGTGTGTGTGTGTGTGTGTGTGTGTGTGTGTGTGTGTGTGTCTGTGTCTGTTGTCTCTGCACAGAGAACAACAAAAATAAGGACTATCCGACAGATCACCTGAAACTTCATCCGCGCCGGTGGAACTTTCTTGTTCCAATGAGATGGCTCGTTTAGGCTGGAGCCCCGCCCCAGGCCAGGGCCGGCTGGTGCTCAGGCGTCTCCTCCATCTGTTGCTGGTTAATTCTGCTGAGCACTTGGGAGCGGCAGGCTGGCGTGCCAGCCAGTGGTCTCCGTGCTCGTGAAGGTAGAGCGGGTTGATGATGCAGAGCGCTCCGGTGGCTGAAGTCAACTGAGGAAGTGGTCGCGAAGAGACAAGTCCTCACCCGCACACACACGCGCACGCACGCACGCACGCACGCACGCACATACATACACGCACACACACGCACACACACACAAACCCACACACACCCGCCCACACACCCACATACATTTGAGAATTTAATTTATTTTAATTATATAATTATATATATAAGACCAGGGGGAATCACAGGTTTGCAATGATAGTGGGGGAGATGGGGGTGGGGTTTCAAAGACTCTTCAAGCACTTCAGCACAAAAGGGGTTATTTTCAAGGTATTCCAGTACTGAAAATTCTGAGGACGAAATTCAAGCACTTCAAACACCTGACGGACCTGGGTAAGGGCCTTGATTTAAGTGACATTGTACAGTACACACACACACACACACACACACACACACACACACACACACACACACACACACACACACACACACACACACACACACACACACACACACACACACACACACACGTACCTGTATTGAGCACATGGTGGTGCTCAGCTCCCCAGTGGTCATCTGTTCAGTCTGTAGGTCTGGTGGAGCGCAGAACCAGGATTCTATCCAAGGGCAAAAGATTTTTTTCCAAAGGTGTCAATCAGCCGTTGATCCTCTCATCAAAAGTGGAAAGTCAGTGGGAGAGACGAGTGGAGAGGCGAGTGGAGGGACTCACCGGGACCAGCCTTGCTCTCCTCCATCAAGCTTTGGATCCAGGAAGGGATGCACAGACGGACGGACAGCACATCCCTGGGAGCGGACGGAGACATTAGGGCTGAAAAGGTCTTGGAGGCTTGACTGTGACACAACCCAGGTGTTAATTCTCAAAACAATAGTCTTTTCTTTTGACGCCTATTTTGTTTTCTTTTTATTCTTTTTGTATTTTGGAGCCACACGCAGGAAGCTCTGAACTGGAATCCAGCTCAACCGATTTTGATTCACCTGGTCAGAGAGTAGAAGAGCACCAGCTGGGCCAAGTCACCGAAATCCAGACTAGAGTGGGACAACTGCACAGCTGAAAGACACATTTCGAGGGGAGGTGGGGGGTGGGGGGTGGGGGGGCGAGAGCGAGAGGAAGAGGAAGAGAGAGAGAAAGCATTTGCATTTTTCACACTAGAGGGAAGCGTTTCTGAGAAGCACATCGCAAGTTTGAGGTGTGGCTGGATGTCAGATGGGTCAATTAAAAAGTTTGGGTGTTTTTATGCCTGAAGTTATTCGCCGTGGCGACCGTGTTTCGCATCCGAGTTAATAATTCGGCTGCTATGTTAATGCACCATTCATTAGTGTCCATCTAACCAATCGGGGGCCAAAAAAAAAGACGATTAAACGGGCACATCAGCCTAGTACATGCTGCTGATCCTCGGCCGGGTGAACAATAGCACACCTGCGCTAAACCCTAGCCCACTACAAACAAACAAGAGAGTCCTACTGGAACCGATGCATCTTATGGGGTAGTCCAGGACTCCCGCTTCATCCTCTCCGGCCGACACACACAGCAGACTGGGCCGAGAAGTCTCAGAGTCGCTCAGAACCAGGAAACTCTGGCCAGAGATGAAAAGAAAGACTTTGTATTATTGTTATTATTTCAGCGTAGGAAGGGGTGGAAAAAACCTGCTTGTTAATAGCATTGGCAAGCCACAGGTAGGTTCGCTGGGTAGGTGGACGGGTAGGAAGGGAGATCAATTGTGAGAAAAACTGCTCCCAAGGGGGGCTGCAGAGAGACCACAGTTCCTTTACTGGAAAGAGTGAGTAAACTACACAAATTTCATGCCGAAGCAGAACAGGAGTGGGCCGCCGTCACACTGCCGCTGTGTGAACTTGAAACTGCTATTCAACACGACGACATGCGTATACACAAAGAGGAAGTGGGTTTCGGGCTCAGCTCGGTATGTACATAAATATACATGTGAGAAGCTCACTTTAAACACACAGCCAGCCGTGGATGAAGGTTGACGGTGATGCAATATGAAACGATACACATTCAAAGTCAACAAATTAAAGTGTAAATTGACTTAATTAACAAAGCACAAAACCGATCCATAACAGACGTCAATCAGGTTCGACCATACAGTATATGTAAGCAGTTAAACAGTAAGACAGTAGTGTGGTGGCCCCTGGAACTCCTACAGTACGGACCAAGCGGCCCGCTGCCGGCTAGATAACAGTATTTCAGGTATATAGTTGGTACACCCAACTATATATACTCATAGAAAAACACAATGGGTATGCTCCCCAAAAGGACCACCTCTGACCTTGTCTCCTGCTCTCCCATAGTTACTCACAGTCTTTCTTTGCACTCGTCTGTATCCACATGTATGGCAGTCTGGTCCACACACACACACACACACACACACACACACACACACACACACACACACACACACACACACACACACACACACACACACACACACACACACACCACTTCTGCATTAAATGTTTATCTACAACTATAAAAAGGAGGAACTATCATCAAGGCAAAACCGTTCCAATTCCCAGAACCTGGTGTGAACTGCATGTGATTGACAGTAAATTCCATCACACTAAATAAACCTCCTGATGTTGATGATGTCAACATTACACTAAATTCGAGTAGACATTAAATAGTTTTGTTCACGAGAATCCATTATGTGAAGTGGAATGCCTGAATCCAGTGACAGAGAGAAACACTGGAAAAAAAGGACTCACTCCGGCGGGCCTGCCCAGCAGGATGGCATGGGCCGACCCCCGGTCCCAGGGCACCGGGGGGCACCAGAGTCCCCGGCATGCCCTCAGCTGGCCCAGGGCCGGGGGAACGGGAGGGCTATTGGCGCCGTCACTGCTGCTCCTCCACAGAATGGCCGTTGTCCCGTTGATCTGACTTCTCCCCGCCCTGGAGAAACCAGACTTAGAAGTGACTCGTGCAGACGACCCGCTCCACTTCCTGAGCTGCGGAGGCCTCACGCAAAGTTGGTGTGACACAAATGTTTGTTTCTTAGCACCGAGGACAAATTATAGACGAACCTGTGAAAAAAGGCGGAAGCCTAAACAATATAAACAGCTATCGAAACAAGGTAGAAAAAATAAAAACGTACTTACATATTGTCGGCAGACAGCGGTGGCACGCGATGAATCCTCCCCTCCCTTGCTTTATAGTTGCACACTACGCCTCATGTTGTAATCCCTCGCACACCCCAAGTGCCACCGTGGTGCTGCGTTGCATAACCGGGCCAAAAAGTAGGAAGGTCACCTCAGAAACGTCTCCAGAAGAGCATCGCTGTGCGAGTTCATTGTCGGCCGACGATTCGCCCCGTCTTCCTTCTATTGTCTACGGCGGCATCGCACTTACTTTCATTTATGCTTTTTTGACAAGTGCTTTTTGTGTGCACCCCACCCCCATCAAGGCTTCATGTGGTTGATCTGCCTCAGAGAACCTTCAAGGGAAGAGATGACAGAGGTATTTGGTGACTTTTTCTTTTTGAGGTTTTGTTTTGGCTCTCCAGAGTGCCGTCTAGCTTCTACACAGGTGAGACACGATAAGAGGCTTTAAAATGGAGAACTGGTCGTGAGGGTTTCCATAACTGTAAGATCATGTCGATTGTCATCCTGAAAACAATGATAAAATTAAAAAACTTAAATGTGGAAAAATGGGTGTACAGGGTTGGCCTCTTTATTTCATGAACTCGCAGGTATGCTGGTACAAATGTCCCCGACAGAGAAGCGCGGACGCCAGTATTGGTCAACACCGTTTCCATTGTAACAAGACCAACAGTTTTTTTGTTTGTTACTTCCTGTTACAAACCATCATCTCTGACTGCAAAAAAAAAAACAACCACATTTCCTGCAAACGTTATCTACACCAACACAGCCGAACCCTGACCAAGCGAATAACCAAGCACAGCATTTCATCTTTTCACTGTTAAATGTTAAATTTAAGGTAAGAACATATTGCAAACATCAGCCCGAGACACAAATAGTCAATGGGAGCAACTCCTCAATATAAACCCTTCTCACCATTCTACATATTTCAACATCCACATTCATGCTTTATGCATTCAATTTGAATAATTACAAGAGGAGCTTTTATGTTAAGAGGATGTTGTGTTCTGATTTCAGGTTTTTTTGTTTTTTGTTTTTTAATTCTTTTTTTAACAAAGTCTTATCTAGCATGTGTTGCTCATTAAAAAAGTTACATTTAATGAAAGAAATATAAACTAGAGAAAGCCTTCTAATCAAATAATCCACATTTTCCACAAGAATTGAGGGCAGAAAGGAAACATAATAAAAAAAACTAAAAAAAACAACATCTGACAATATGTTGTTCGTTAAAATTTTACTGCAGATTTAAAATATGTACATTATCAAATGTTATTATAGGATTATATTTACACCTGGCGCAGCACTGCATCAGTTCACTAATCATACTGATAATTTGCTGTTTGCCTTTAAACTCAATGACAGGGTTTCTACATCATACAGAAATTGCAAAACTGTTCAAAACAATTTAATAGAGCAATTTCTTTTTAATTATCAAACAAAAAAAAATCACTATCTGTTATAATATATTATAGTGCAATAAAATACGCTCACTATTATTGCACGGCAATGACGCCGTCAGACACACAAAGCATCAGACAGATGCATCAAACAAACTCTCTCTCTCTTTTTCTCTCTCACGTGCAAAGTAAAGTGTTCAATTTAGATTCTAACCTTTTTAGTTGTAGTCTATATAATCATTGGGTTCTTTTGTCGGCCAGAATGTCTGTCAGGCATTCTATTTTCCAGACTTTATTCTAAACTACTTGTCTAAAAGTCAATAATTGGCATCTCTAAGCTGCGGAGGTCTTCTGCTAAATAACCCGCATGGGTTCCCCGAGAGCAAAAGTTTACAAACTAAAATGCATCTCACAGCCCTATTTGGCGTGAAAACCACACAAAGCTGGCAACCATATTCATTGACCTAGTAAGCTCATTGGTCAGCTAAGGTAGTTCACAGAGTTCACAAGCATTTCTTTTTATGAAACCGCAAATCAAACAAACACATTTGGGCACGTTCAACTTGAAACTTTTAGCAGGGCTACAGTTTTTCCACTCACCCTCAGATGGTTATGGAGTTGGTTATTTATGTTTTCATGCACAGAATGACCCACCACCCGGGAACAGACAAGTATGAAGATATGCGTGTTGTATAAACAGTTTTCGGTGAGTGGAGCAATATTAGTAAAGTGCAAATTAACAAGAACCACAGTGTGAATTACAGAGATATTGGAAGTCGTCCTGGTTTGTTCCCGGGGATTAAACGTCTGGGATCTCACTGTAGAAACATCTTGCCAGCGCGCGCCAGGTTCCCTCACTTCCTTTTCTTTTTTTGAGAAGACTCCATTGGAGAAGGGAACCGTCCCATCGCTCACTCTTCCTTTTTGGTTTCTGGAGCCACTGAGGCCGGACCGGGCTTCGTGGCGGCGCCCTTGCCGCTGGTGCCGGCCTTCTCTTTCTGGTCCTGACTGTCGATCCTGGCGTGTTCCTGCTTCACCATCTCTTCCAGCTCCGCCTGGAGGAGATGAAGGAGAGGAGAGGAGAGGAGAGAGAGATATTTCTGATATTAGACTTAGATATAGGACTTTTTCAAAGTAGTGCTCATCATATTCCGACAAAGCACAAGCTTCAGGCCCGTTTTAGCAGGAATTAAACATTTAGATTGCCCACCTTCCATCCAAGCAGCTCGGCTAGAGCCAAACAGCCGTCGTCGCACGTACTGATGTGGGCTACATCCCTGGAGAGAGAAAGAACACACTGATCACGACCACCGCCATAACTGTCTTTGAAAAGGGTAAAGACACTCCGGTGCCTCTCACCTATAGGCCTTGTCCGAGTCAAAGTCCATCCCTCCTCCAAACCCTAACATCCCAAACAGCGGGTCGGCCTACAAATACAGGGAACATAGGTCTGCATGTCTTCCACACAGGAGCACCGAGAGGATAAACCCTAGAGTTTGTGGATGGAAAGGGGGAATTTACCTCTCCGGCCTTCTCCATGTTAATGAGCAGCCTGGGACAGCTTTTGGAAACCCTGGACCACACACACACACACACACACACACACACACACACACACACACACACACACACACACACACACACACACACACACACACACACACACACACACACACACACACACAATAAGAGCATAAACTATAGATGGTAGAAAATGTGATATTCGATGAATACAGCAAAAACTGAGACATTTTGGATGAAACCAGTGCGTTCAGTGGGGGGTGAATAGGGCTAAAAAAAAAAATGTGGATATGGAACAACTATCCAGGGATTTCTGCTGAGGTAGTACCTGCCGACTAGACCGGCAAAGGGCTGAACCTGCAGTGACGTCCCCATGACGATGAGGAGGTCGCACCGAGGAAAGTCCTGACAGTTTCAAGAAACGAAAAGTGAGAGAAACAGAGACGAGGGGACGGGGGACAGAGGAGTGGCGTCATTTGAATGTTAAAGTACTTCATTTCGGCACAAATATTGTAATTAGAATTTTTACCACCACTTACCATCTTCATCGAAGTGAAGAAACGCACCGGGAGGTTCTCTCCGAAGAAGACGATGTCTGAATGGAGGGGATGGAGAACAATACATATGACGTTGATCAGGTTCCCATTTCTTTTCTATGCTACAACAAAAAATAAAAAGGTTTGTATTTTTTTGTTGTTTTTTCTGTTGTGTTATATCTGTTGTTTATCATTTAGTGTATATTGCCTTGTAAAATGTTTATTAAAGATTTTTTCTTTTTTATTCCAAATTTTCCACATATTGGCCTTTTCTTTTTTCATATTTGTATTGTGTTGTTTTATTATTATTTTGCCTATTGTGTTGACGATGTGAGCTGCTGGGACACTGCAATTTCCTTTTGGGGATGAATAAAGTATCTGTCCATCTATCTAAATGACTGAAAATGTCAGTTGACAGAAACACAAAAAAAGAGGCGACAAAAGGAGACGGACCTGGCTTGACCAGACTGCTGCATTTGTCACATCTGGGGATGTCTTCTGAGAAGATCTTCTCTGTGGAATTTCCAGTTAGAGTGTAAGAAAACATAAAACCTTCCTCAACAGTATCACTAACATTTTTCATTTGACATTCACAAGCAATCAAAAGAAAAGGCCGTGGGAACCTGGTAGACCCCACAACCCGCACCTTTCATCCAGTCCAGGTTGTACTCTTTGCGGCAGCAGAAGCTGATACAGTGGGAGGTGTAGAAGGTGCCATGGGCCTCGATCAGGTCCCCCCCCTGGAGCCCAGCCACGCGTTCCAGGGTGTCAATATTCTGAACGCACAGGACGAACCGATCGACTTCAGGGTTCATTCAGAAATTACAAAATGAAATTAAAGAACTTTCAAGTACTTTTTTAAGCACTATTTTTTCATTTTCAAGGACTTTTCAAGCACTTTGGAACAAAAAGTGCTATTTTCGAGGTATTCCAGCACTGACATTTCTGAGGACAAAATTCAAGCATTTCAAGGACCCGGTAAGATCACTGTGACTTGAAAGAGCAAATTACCTGAGAGTAGCAGCGCCACAGGAGCCCCTTGTCCTTCAGCAGCTTCATGAAGTAGTGGCAAACTGTTGGCTTTAAAAAAACACACCAAACGCTAATAAAACAACAAGTTGATTTCTTTGCGAGCAAGATTCCATTTGTTCATATTTACATAAGTATAGGAGTCAGTGTAAGAAGGGGAATTTTAACAAAAGTTTAATGCAAATTTTTAAATCATTTTTCTCATCCTGCCAAACACATTTTCTAATAGAAAACGAGACTTACTTCAGCTTTGTGTTCGCGGAAACAGTGGAACTACTGAAATTCATGACCATAGCCTACATAAACCCCGGAAGTGCCCCTCTTCGTCGTCTGAAACCAATTCAGCAAGACTGATGAGGTCCAGTGGAGTATAAGATCCTAAGGGGCAACGCCTCCTTCACAAAACTGTAGTTACAAAGCTACAGTAACTCTCATTCCATTTCAGGAGGCTTCGCCCCTTAGCCCCTCTTGATGTGCCGGGGCAGAGCCCCCCGATACTATACTCCCCGCTGGACCTGGACACGCTGCATGCACACACTGCAACCTTGGCTATCTATCGTGCCCCACTGAAGGGCCATTGGGAAGCAACTAACTCCTTGCACACTGTATACACAGAGCAAGTAAGACAGGTATGAAGTGCGCGCTACAGAGCGCATGCAAAACCAGGTCCAAGTCCCACTGAGGGGCAACCGCTTGCGTCACAAGACGCATGTGTCGCAGCCTTATTAGAAAATGCTTCATGAGCGGGTGCTAAACACCGGCCCGTTAGCGAAACCCTCATGACAAGGCAAAATCCCCGCCGCGTAAACCCTGACGGTGGACGCCGGCCACTGCTTGTTCCTGAGAGACTGCAGGAATTCCTATATAGGAATGATACTGCAGTACAGGGGGTCAACTTGCTTGTCTACGCACCACAACTGAAACACGTTACACTTGGCGGCGTAGTCAAGAAGTGGACTGTGGTGGGAAGTGGACTGTGGTGGAGATCACAGTCTTTGACAGTCGACGCTTTTCAAGCCTGCGCTGTTCAGGCACCGGGTCAACAGAGGGCATCCCAGCCCCCGGCCTGCGACAGCAGTGCATGGGAATCTGCCACAGGCCCGCCACCACTAATGGTTGGAGCTCCGTGAACCAAAGTGCTGCGGGATGAGCGGGCGCTACCAGTATCACCAACAGCTCCTTCAAATGCACTCGTTTCATCAGTCTGGGAGGCAGCCCTGACGGTGGGAATGCATAAAGAAGACCCCTCAGCCACAGGTGGTACACAAACGCATCCACCACTGAGGGGGGGTCATCTCTTGCGTGGAGGGAGAACTACAGGGGTCACTGAGCAGTGTCTCTCAATGTAAACAAGTCCAACCGCACTGTCCCAAATAATCTCCAAAGCTGGAGCACAACATTCGGGTGGAGGCACCACTCTGCCTCGCGGGGGCCTCCTTGTGACATGAGGTCTGCCCCCATGTTCAGATGGCCTGGGATCTGGCTTGACGACAGAGAGAGGAACCATAGTAGCGCCAATCTCCACAGCCTCTCAGCTGTATAATGGGCCGCTGGTGATCTCACACGCTCCTGGCGGTTGACATAAGCCACCGTAGCCAGGGTGTCTGACCTGATCTGCAGATCCTGGCCCCGTATCAGGGGTTCGAAGTGCCTCAGGACCAGTAACAGTCTCGAGTTCCAGGAGGTTGATGTGGGTCACCTCTCACCGCCTGACGGCGGCAGGTCCCGCCCCATCCTGTCAGGGAGGCATCCATAAAAACCGGTGCGTAAAAAGAGACTCGACACAGACGCACACCCTGCGTGAGGGTCAGGCTAGGTATCTGCCAAGAGATCGTGACACAACCAGCATACATATTCATAAGCAACATAGTCGTGGCGCACCAGGTTCAACTGCAGCCCTCCAAACCATCGCTGAATACTGTGCATTTATAGGAGGCCTAACGGCACCACTGCGTGGGCTGCTGCCGGCGGCCCAAGCAGCTTCAAGATGGTCAGTGCCATCACTAAGCGTAGCCAAACGGTACTCTGGTGTAGTTGTAGGCCACCCACTGAAAGGTGAAATGGAGGACCCTCCTGTGCTTTATCGCTATCGGGATGTGGAAGTAGGCGTCCTTCAGGTTGATGCTTGCACAACAATTGTCCTCGCGGTTCACCCGCAGCAACACCTTCATGGTGAGCATGTGAAACAGCCGAGTCGCTATGTGGCGATTCAGTGTGCTTAGATTCAGGATTGGACGCGCACCCCTGTTTGAACGCCATGGACGGGTTTGGCACTGATGGCTTGCCACGGGCGCGAGATGGCAGTTACGACTGAGATGTTAGTCTAATAGTGCGCAGCGTCACGGGTGGGCAGCCCTGCCTTATCTTGGGTAAGCTGTGCTATGCCCAGGACACAGTCCCCGAAGTGACCTGCACTGTGTCAACTGCATTCGCTGGCAAGTGGACGAAACCGGAGCTTCCCCTCTCGCACTGTCATTTGTACATCCTTTTGAGGGCCCCCAGGGGCGGTGTAGACCACGGTCACGCTGTGCTGGCCCGCGGGTCGGCAGGTGTGGCAGCGGGAGGGCCTCGATATTTTGATAACGTGAAAATATTGTATATGGTAGCAAATATCGCAATATTTTATATTGATGAATATCAGCCCAAGCCTAGACGTCGCCACCGCTGGTGCTTGGGTCAACAACACATATCTTGTCGGTCAGCAGGGCAGTAACTTGTGCTTCGTGAACGGCAGCAGTGGTTTCCTGGATGCCCAGGATCCCACTGAGAACCGGACGAAGTAGTGCGCCAGCGACCCGCCTGGGATCCCGGCATGGGAAGCCCATCCTCTGCGCCTAAAATCCCACAATGTTCCTGGTAAAGGCCTTGCAGGAGGACACCAAGGTGCGGGCCTCACAGGGGGACGCACAGGACCCGCGGTCGAGGATGGGCATAGCAGGGACCATCGGTTCCGCTGTCCGCTCCCGATGCCCATACTCACGCACCATCAGGCCCACATTGGCGGCCAATGGTGCCATTGGCGGCCAATCTACAGGCGTTCTAAAGGTGGAGGCCAAAGACGTCTGCCCAGAGGGACCGGACCAGGGTTCGGGACGAGACGGAAAGGCAGGCTCCATGAGGCTGGCGGCAGCATGCTCCACTCCCAGACAGATGAAGCATCTGCTGTGGGCATCGCACACGATCGTCAGCCCTGTGCATAGTGGTGACTCTAGTTGGTAGAGAAGCCATTTTTAAAGAGTAAAATCACTGACGACGATGATCTTGATTATGTACTTCAACTTGTAGAAAGATGAACGCTTGTATATCAGTCACAGCCGAATTGGAAAAGAGGGACGAAGCAGGGTTTATATAAGCTATAATGCTCCATCCTGATTGGCTTGAAGCGAGTGCACGTGATGAATTTCTGTAGTAACACCGATAGGGGCGTAGCCCCTAAGGGGCTTTTAGATAAGATACGAAATGTATGGTTAAATATAGCTAAGTTAAGTACAGTGTTCACTATTCATAATGATTTATAATACAGGGTGGTATAATGACCAAAGTATAGTACAATATAGCAGTATACAGTATGATATAACATAGTATGGCAATATGATGATATGGTAATAATATTGTATAGTAGTATAGTATAATGTAGCATAGTATAATATAATATAATCCAGAGTTATAGTCTAAACAGTATTGTATGTAAATGTCCGTTTATATACATCTCAAAGTTAAGATACTTATAAGCAGTGTGTTAGGCTCAAAATAAAATGACTTTGAGCAACGGGTGGTCATGTACTGATGTCATGCAGAGTAGGTAAAGTCCGCGGCAGGAAGTAGCGAGGCTGCATTTACCTTAAACTGTCCGGGGTACAGCTCCTTAGCCAGGGCGAAGAATGGCTCGGGGTGTTTCTGGGATGTAATGTGAAGGACACAGAGAAGCAATTCAATGTGGTGACAAATATTGATTATTATTATTATTTCAATGAGGTGTATATTAATTTGAATATATTCTTAGTTTCATTGTCTATTATTTATATTAGTATACAGTATATCTATTTTACACACACACACACACACACACACACACACACGTCATTATTTATCCATTATTTATGTCAAAAGAGCCACGCTGTAACATTTACTACACCTTGAAGTATTCAATCTGGAAAATGGCCTCTGGGTAGGGCAGGTTGTATTTCTGCAGGTTGGCATAGAGGCCGGTGCCTGGGGAGCGGAAGTCAGGAATCCCGGCCGCTTTACGGGGAGGGTGGAAAATTGCATGTTTTGATTTGACTTACAGTACTCAAATTAGAAAGGTAAACAATTGCCCTAAATTATAGCAAAGCAGATATACTCACATGTTGATATGCCCGCTCCCACCATGCAGACAATGTTTTTACCTGTTTGGAGTCAGAACACCACTAAGCCTTTCAAATGAAAATCAATATTCAGGAATAAATAATTCACAACACGCTCATAAAGGTGCAGCGGTTAGAATTTACAGAATGGACTTGGCAGAAATGGAATATAATATTCAGTATAATAAAAAGTATGTTTTAATTTGTGTATAATCCCATGAAAATAAGAGTCATTGTGTTTTTGTTCCCTTAGAATGAGCCGTTTATATCTACATAGTGAGCGGGTACGCTTCGCAAGGGCCGCCATGTTGCACCGCCATTTTTCTTCTCCAGTAGCCACTAGAGAGGGCCTTTCACGTTTTTCACAAGTTTCACGTCTCTTGCACCTCCATGAGGAGGGGTATTCAGTTGGTTGCGATCTACAACCACATTGCCAGATGCCACTAAATTCTACACACTGCACCTTTAAGACTATATATACTCTGTGTATATATATATATATAAAAGATCTATAGATATTGTATATAACGTAAATGGAGGTGGAGAGAGGCGCACATTTTCCACTCTGAATGTAACGTGCCACCCCTTCCAGAGTCAGATCCTCCAAAACCTTTTCAGATGAGCCAAGGCCCAGCGTGCTGGAGAACAGGTTACGCAGAAAGTCCACTAAAAAAATAAAAAATAGGATTATGTTAGATAAGGAAGTTTAATATTGTAGGAGCAATCAAATATAAAAACATTACGTATATAGTAAATGACTGTGTGAAAACAGTGACAGTTACTCTCCACTTCTCCAGAGGCCTCTTCTTCTCCGCTGCTGTCTCCGGATTGATTCTGCAAAGGAATCAATGGCAAGCGTTAAACAGCATTTTTTTTTTTTATGTGACGGACAGAAAAAAAATCGAAAACCACCCCGGTCATACTGACCACACCTCTACCAGAGGCATCACAATAGACTGTCTAGATAAACACAGCACATTTTAAGCATAAGCACACCGTTTTTTTCTTGCCCAGGTGGGAGTTTACACTGGGGTATGGTGTTGATTTCTATCTAGAATGTGAAGCTTGCTCAGCCCTGTAAGTCTTGTACTGTGATTCAGGACCATAGAAATAAAACTTGACGTGTCCATTGAACCACTGTGACGTACTGTGAACCGCGTGTAGTGTATGACAGGTAAACAACATGGCTGCGACGTTAGACCCACGGCACCAATCGCTTCACTCTCAAACAACTCCCAGCCACACCTTCCCAAATTCCATACCACTGACTACAGTCGGGTGTGCAGAGCTGGAGTTGCTGGAAGGGGTAAGCGTTTACCCCTTATTACCTGTTGTTCTGGGGTACAGTCCTCCTCTTCGTCTCTCATAGGAGGTTCTACAAACGCAAAATACAATTACTTTTATTATTTACATCCAAGCACATCGCCCCAGATCTGGCCTGATGTGCTGCAGCGCTGGGCGGCTTACGGCCGTCAGATGGCCGCAGTATTTACCGTCACATTTCCTCAATAAAATGGAAATAAGCCTACCTGATGCTTTAGACATTTATCCGTCCTTCAAGGCCCTGCGACCACAATTGTCCTTGCGACAATTAATCCAAAAATAAATGGCCCTGAATATTAGCCAGACGGAACAACTTCACGAACATCAGCTGGCCCGACCGGGTCTGTTGTGGTCCGTCACTAAATAGATTCCGTGTTTTTCCGGGAAACAATTCCCGGATGAACACCGGATTCTCGGCTCCACCGGCGGCGTGGTGAAGCGTCACAGAGGCGATTTAAAAATGTTAAAAGTTTTATGTCTGGGAAAAACACCACTGCTTTTATAAGTTAAAAAAAATATAAAACAATCTTTGTGATTTCCAATTATTACTTGTTTAAAAAGGACATAACATGTTGATCTTGTTTAGACTGTCACAATATGTCCTGTGATCTCTGCATACACTTTAAGGGACATGTTTGTACTGTATTGCATTACTTCTGTGTTTGTTCTTTGTATTTAAAACGGGTCCTGATCAATAAGCAAATCCGATTGCGACTCTAGGTCTCTGGTACAGTGTAAAACACATTTAAATTGATTGCACTCTATGTAGTATCTAGTGTTTCATGGGCTGTTGGAACAATGGCGTGGCACAGTGTAGTTCCAGTTCTATAGTGTGCCATTTTTGTTTTTAACCGAGAATTTACAGAAAAAAAAAAATAAATAAGTGAAAGCATGATGCATGTTATAATCCAATCAATGACGGAAAACGCACAGCTATGGAATTGTTAGCATCAGCCGCCCCGTCGGCTTAGCTTTCATTACAACTAACAACGCATTATACAAAATATGTATCAAATATGACCGTGTACAAAGTTTAGCCACATACAGAGTCTGGCTGGTTGTCATCTTGTCCCAATCCAGCTGTACAGGCACTTGTACAGGACAAAGGTATCTGTTCTCAGAGGATTTTATGGGCTTAACCTCACCCTAAGAAGCTTCCACAGACCATAAGCTTCTCCTTTGGACTGCTACACGTCGCTATCGTTTCATATACAAATAAAACTTCACAACAGTTACATGGTAAATGTGATATCATCTTTATTGAATGCATTTACAAATATACATATTTACATGTTAGCATTAAATGAAAAACAATGCAACCCTCCTGGAGAAAGTCAGTTTGCTTGATTAACAGCCATGATACTCTATTGCTGGTCTTGTAGGACAGTTTCACTCCAGTGTAGTTGACTCTGGCAAGTCCCAGTCTCTTACCTGGTGTGAGGGTCTCATTTCCGGGAGCCCGATCCTCGACTCTATCCGACCTTCCAACCCTCACCTATTCTCTGGGCTATATTCCCTCTCTATATCTACCTCTGCCCTTGCCTCTGCTTCTTGTCCTCCTCATCCATTTCTGTCTGTTGACTTAAGCTGAGGTCGTAGCTAGTAGCTGTGATTTGGCAATGTGGGAGCATCTCCTCCAGCAGGATGATGACCAGACCGGGACTGCTAATCCTGGGCAGGGACGACACATCCAGACGCCGGAGTCCTCTGATACACAAACACACACACACACATTAAAAAAAACACCAATACCTTAACTCAACAACTGTGTGATTAATGATGATTTTTCTGCCATGCTGTTTAAGTGTTTTAAGTGAATTTACTTGAGGTTCCTCAGTGCCGCAAGCCCTCCTATGGTGATGCGCGGGCAGTGGGAGATGTCCAGCTCCTCCAGCGTGTCCTGGAACACGTGCAGCCTGGCCAGGGACCAATCATCCACGACAGGGCATCCCCGAAATGACAGAGTGCGCAAAGGATTCCCCACTGACGATGGACAGGGTATAAAAACTTTGGTTAGTATAATCAGAGATCTGTCTCACTGGCACATGGACAGAGATTAAAAGAGAAAAATCTGCTTTAAGCAGAATTTCGGTACCCAGGTTCTGTAGTCCAAAGTAGGTGATGTCCGTGTGGCTCATGTCCACCTCCTCCAGGGTCCTGTCTTTGTGGTTCACAAAGTCCCAGTTAAACCGGCCTCGCTGGTCTGTGCGAAACCACTCTGTTTGTCCAGTATACCTTATAATGGGAAATATGCAAGAATGGTTTGAAGCATATTTCTATGTATTTTTATATTTGGTCTACCTGAAACTGACTAAGTTCAGTTCATCCTAAAGTGAAAATAAAACTGAAAATACCTTACAAACTAAGGTACAAACCTAAAGGCTCCCTTCATATTCAAGACAAAATACGCCGATGCTATGTTGTCTCCGTAGTGCGTCTGAGTGTACCTGTAGTAACTGCAAGGAAAAATTGAGGGGAAAAAAATGTTAAAGGATACAGTAGGTTGGCTCCTTTCCAACCCAAGTCTGTTGGTTTGGGATAATTTATAACTGTTCATAGCAACAACCTTGCTGAAGCCTTTACTACTGAGAAACATACCACTCTGCTGCAGCTTCTCACTGTGCTTAAATATAGTACAACGGGGCAAAATGTCTAAGCCTTACATTTTTTTAAATATACTACTTAAACGATAAGCATATAGTCATGCACGTCTTAGTCGGGCATAAATGTTTTCCCTGTTGGACCGCAATTAAGCACAGTGAGAAGCTGCTGCAGTTCCATAATAAAGAATTCAGTGTGGTTGTGTTATGTGAGACAGTGATAAATTATGGTAACCAACATTTTAATAAGACCTGTGTTGAAAAATGGCAGACCTATCCTTTAACATACTTTTTATTAATTGAACTTAAAACTTTGCATTGATCTGAACTGCATATCAGATCTGGAGTTTCAAGACACCAGAGTCTGACGCAGCGGTTGATTCTTACGCATTCTTTTTAAGTAGTGACATGTTCTTAGACTCCGACTTCCAGCTCAGGAGCATCTCGATGTCATAGAAGTGCTGTGTGAGCGACAGAAGCAGCCTTTTGTACAGAGGGGGAGGATACGCCGGACTGGAGCTCAACAGTCGCCTCGCACCTGAGTGGAGAGCCGCCAACTTGCAGCATCTTTGAAAGGACTATGCAGCGGAGGATGACAAGAAAGAGGGAGTTTGGTGATACAAAGAAGGAGGAAAACACAACAACAATCCATCAGTTTCCAAACAAATACAACCGTAGAGTATTGTACATTTCTAATACAGTCACATTACTTCAGTTAAAATAATCTGGATTTATATTGGTATTTGTAAATGACTTACACCACTTATACCATTTCATTGTAAATTGCAATCACGACATGCACGAGTACTGGATCTTCTGCAGAAAAAGGAACAGTAGCACTATA
This sequence comes from Zeus faber, assembly GCF_960531495.2. Lineage (NCBI taxonomy): Eukaryota > Metazoa > Chordata > Actinopteri > Zeiformes > Zeidae > Zeus > Zeus faber. The sequence goes on along the minus strand of NC_137197.1, from coordinate 26,714,366 downwards.
TGTCATATTATAGGCTCTGCTACACCCGAGTTCAATGAGTACTTTTAATACTTTGAGTACATTTAAGAGCAAGTTATTATATACTTTTACCTAAGTAGAAGTGGTAATGTGCTAGTTTCACTTCTACTAGAGTCATTTGTAATTTTACTTTTGCCACCACAGGCTGAAAATAACAATAGGGGTGGGTGTGATCATTGAGGCGTTGATGAGATTCGTGTTTTAAGCATCAGCCGTGTTTAACCATCCCACAAACCCACATACATGTCATTGGCTTCAGCTGTGTTTACCCTTCCATGGCTTGTTAAAAGGGGGCATTGACTAATTACTGTTAATTATTTGTGGTTTATTTGGGTTAGCTAAACGACACAGCGCCGAACCGTAGGTCTATACGTTTTTTTTTTTTTACAATAAGAGAAGTGTCAGTACCACTCTCATCAACACGCCAACATTTGTGGGCGTTTAAATCATTACATAACTGTCAAAACTAACAGCGTTGTTCGGTAAAAGACAGTAACCTCACCTTTAAGGGAGCCGCCATGTTGTTTCAAACTGAACAGGAAGCTGCGAGGGTCAAACAGAACGCTTTCGATTCGTTATTTTGATTGTTGTTCCACCATTCTACCACAAGGTGTCCCCCGTGTAACCCCGCGTATAGTATTACCGATGGCTTGGTTATTACCACGGACCCGCCTCACTGCATCAAATAATAATAATAAAAAATATATATACTGTATATGTTTTATTATATACCCACAGCCAATTCTAGCAACCATACCACAACTCAGCACTTTTATAATTTGTTTAAATTTTTTTTTTTAAATGTTTAGACTATTAAAGGGGACCTATTATGCTCCTTTTCGTCAAGTTAATATGGGTGTCTGAGGTCCCCAAAACATATTTTAAAAAATTTTTGTTGCTGAAAATACCACTGAGAGTATGCATTCTAGCCCTTCTAATGCTTCAAAACCATCCTGTTCCAGGACACTCTGTTTAAGTGGGTGGTGCCTCCCTCCTGAGGCCCCGAGTTCTGTGAGTCAATAGTGTTTGAGCACAAGCTCCGGGTTCCGTGAGCCAATGAGGTTCGAGCTTTACTTTCGGGTTCCGTTGTATTAAGTCTGTAACCTTTCACTGATTTCACCTCATCAGTCCACCAAAATCTGTTTCCGAACAAATTTGAGCCTTCATTTTCAATCGTCTGCAGTTTCTTCATGGGCAGTTGGTATTAATTGCTCTTTCTTTTAAAGTATTTGTGCTCTTCTGTAAGCCAACGGAGCAGTTCCCGGCAGCGCTTTTTATTTTCCAGCCTTGGGTGGAGTTACTCAAACGGGGGGCGGTTCTAATTCTACTGTGGCACCAAGTGAGGTAGGAAGGGGCCGCAAAATCTGAACGTCTTGCTTCGCCACATGTTTTATGAAAAAGGCAGCTCACAAAACGCACTGAGTTGGGTTATTTCACAGTTTGTGTGGTAGTAGGCCCATCGGAGACCCAAATGTATGTGCACATGCATTTCAAAAGTGAGTTTTTCATAATAGGTTTATTTTATTTATTTATTTTTTTGTTCATTTTAAGACAATTCCCTTGTGCATCAAAATGTACTTGGCCGACTAAACTGATTCTGATTCTGATATGCTATACCTAAGCATGTACACTACTTGTTGAGGATGCCGATTTAGTTGAGCATAGCACCTTGCACCTTGTAGTAAGATTGTCATTTATCCATTTAGGCCAGTTTGGAGTTCTGCTTTTTAGCCAGCTGACTTCCTACAAAATATCAGATTATTTGAACCGGCTCCCTTCTGTGATGTGTTTGGGAAGCAGCACGCAGGCCGTGTGGTTTATAGCAAACGTTAAGTCGTTTGTACTTCGAGGTCACCCACCTCCGCGAGCGAGCGCAAGACGCAAGCCTAGCCCAGAAACACAGCGCCCAGATGTTCCGGCAGATGTTCAGACGAAAACTAAACACGCCAATCCCCTCCCAGTCACGCCATGTTTCCTTCGACACTACCTCACTAAGATGTCCTTACACTCTCTCCTTATCTTTCTTTCATATGTATATAAGCGTCGCCCGCAACTATAATGCGTCTGATAGCAACAGACAGCTCGGCTGCCGGTGCAGACAATCAACAAATCAGATCCGTGCATACGTGTGCGTGTGAGAGGGAGAGGAAGGATTAATGGTGCATAGAGAGAAAGGCAGGGCAGACCAGGATATATAGAGTGCATTAAACAGAGTGTGTCTGCCACATGGTGGAATGAGTATTCAACAGGCCTTGCTAAATATTGTCACAAACTGCACATAAAGGTTTTGAGGAAATTACTCAAAACTTATGAACTGTGGATATGAATATGATGCCAACAGGCTACTCAAAAACAATGTGGATTACTTATCATCTCAATCAAAGGAGAGGGTAATCGCCTCACACCCTTGTGTATAATATAAATGTAATAATTAAATCAGTTTAAAACAGTGGAATTCAAACTGTGGGGCACGGGTAAAAATTTAAATTTCCTGAAATATTTTTGTATAAAGTTTATAAATTTAATATGATAATACTTTATTTTATAGTTGATACTTTATATGGTTCATCATTTATTTTATAGTGAGTGTGTGTGTGTGTGTGTGTGTGTGTGTGTGTGTGTGTGTGTGTGTGTGTGTGTGTGTGTGTCACCCAATCCAGTGTTTGTTGGCTGTCCAATATTGGGGGAAGGTCCAGTGGGAATATTGTTTGATGAAGATGGACGCGGGGAGAGAAACGTTTTTTTAATTTCATTAGTTATTTGAAAATAATCCAGTTTGTTCATATTTTTATTAATTTTAATTATTTGTTTTCATTATTATAATTTTTTTCCCCACTAGTTTTAGTCACTACTTTCTGCCCCCACCTTCTGCTTGTGTGAATGGGCAATACTAATAATAATGAATGTGACTACTTGACCTGGTTTACTATAAACTATGTTAGTTTGCATATGACACATTTTTTTTGTTCTTTTTTTGGGGGGGCGAGGGTCAAGTCCTTGATATCTGAGGGAGAGGGTTTCGGCAAAAAACGATGGAATACGATTAGGTAGAAAGATACCACGTATTTACATGGCTTAATGGAAGTAATTAGGATCAATAACTTGTAGTCTAGATAAACAACGTATTATTTGACAAGGCAGAAATTATAGCATTTCATAGAGAACTGATTGATTTATATTACTTTGGATTTTTTTTTTTTTCATTATGAGCTTGACATGATCGAATCGTTTCCTACCAAACAGATGTCTTAAACCATTTTCCGGCATACTTTGCCAAACCAAGGCCCCCGAGGAGAAGCAGGTGCCTTAGAAGTTTTCTATTTTTAATCTTACATCTGATTGTTTAATCATATCCCTGTGTGGTTTCTGTGTGATTTGTCCCCAGTTCCATTTAAATTGAAATTGTGGTCTGATTACACATGCACGATTTTTTTGCAACGATCATTCAAAATGTATCGGCGCTCCTCCGTGCTGCAGCTTACCAACATGTCGGGATCAGAAATGTTCACATCTCATATGACCACTGTATTTTTTCAGATCTTTTTTCCAATTATCATTTTATTTCTATATATGAATGTGTGGTTGGATGGAGGCGTAAGCAACATGAGGAAACCCGTGGGATCTCACTCAGCCTCTCACAGACCGAGAGAGACGTTATGCATGCGTGCTGGTGTAGAACAGTCGAAGTGAAGTGTCAGCTCATCCATACATTGAGATTGATCTCCTACTAATCCGTTTCAGTCGGACACAGCGCACATCTCATAGACAGAAATCAAATCACCCCTAAATCATCCGGTACATGCCAGCAGTCCATCTCGATGTATCTAATCTGATATCAAGTGTAATGAATATTATTGAGGTCAGTTCAAAAGGCATTGCCTTCTGAAATAAATCCCACGGTGTGATTGGTGGATTTACCTCAGTATCTTTTCCTATATCAATGTCATGTCTTCATGATTGTGTATATTCATCAATTTTATGGGACCCTTTTTATTGGACTTCTGGAAAGCAAAGTCTGCATGCACTAGCATCTATATCCATCAATATATTGAAATAACACTGTTATAATGCCTTAGACTGTAATAACTTAGTACATAGTAATGATTTATCATTTCTACTCTATATAGCTAAACCTATAATCTATCATGTGAATGGAATGTATATTCTGTATATTTGATTATACCTGTATTATGCTATTTGTGTATATTTGGCAATTCTTTTCATTTTGTTGTTTTTGTTTTGTTTTATTCTATTTTAATTTAATTTAATTAAAAATTTCAGACTGTTCTTTTTCTTTAAGTGCAAAATTTCAGTAGAGAAACGCACCAATCCTCACCATAACAAATTCCCTGTATATGAAATTGTACTTGTCAGAATAAATACATTCCGATGCTGATTCCGGTTTGAATACAAAGTTATCTACCCAAAACACATACTTAGCTACGATCTCAGCCAACACCTTTAGAAGTATTATTAGTCCTAGTTTAAGGTGGCTGATTGGCGACCATAATGACACATAAAAGTGTATTGTCACAGCAAAACGGAAGGGAGCGTCAAATATAATCCCCACGGCAGTAGACAACGTCAGCATCAAGCCGGTTATGATAGGATGCCCAAATATGGCTTTGCCGAAATGCTGCCCGGTGCTTTTTTTCTCACCACGTCGTCTCTTCTGAGCAGCAGGAGACTTTTATGGCCTCGTTAGCAGGTGAAGTAATAGGCTTCCCCATAGCCACCGCTTCCCGCTAAAGGCACCAACGGGAGGCTGTTCGTCTCTCTCTCTTCCATCCGTCTCTGGAGAAACGGGCGCCGTGCGTGCACTCTCGCAGCTCCGCGGTCCGGGCGTCGCTTAGGATCGGTCAGGGATGTTTTGCTTGAAAGCCTCTCCCGTGAGGCCGGTTCTGCCCACAAACCCCCGCGGGGCTGTCACTTTAAAACACTAATGTTGCAGAGCGCCCGGCGTGAGGGCGCGGCACCGAGGTCCAATACACAAGGAAACGATGGAGGTGAATGAGCGATAGAAGCGCTGCCGTGGACGTATTCCCCGGAGAGGCTCATTTATGTTACGCAAAATGGAGGCGAATACTTCCTTCCTTCCCTTCTACCTCCCTTCTTACCTTCCCTCCTCCTGTCTTTCCTTCTATCCTTCCCTCCTTCCTCCTTTTCTGCCTTCCTTTCTGACTTCCTCCCTTCCTTCCTTTTTTACTTACCACTACTTCCTTTCTCCCTTCCAGAAATGCATTAATATGTATCCTCCTTCCTTCCCTTCTACTTCCCTTCTTACCTTGCCTCCTTTCTTCATTTTTTCCTTCCCTCCATTGCTCCTTCCTTCCTTCCTTCCTTCCTTCTTTCCTTTCTTCCTTCCTTCCCTTCTACTTCCCTTCTTTCCTTGCCTCCTTCCTTAATTTTTTCATTCCCTCCCTACACCCCCTTCCTTCCTTCATTCCATTCTTACTTACCACTTCTTCCTTTCTCACTTACTAAAATCCATTAATATGTATTCTCCATCCTTCCTTCCTTCCTTCCTTCCTTCCGTACATCCACCTGTTCTTCCCCCCTTCTTCCTTCCTTCCTTCTTCACTTTCTACCTCCCTTTATTCCTAATTCCCTTACTTCCTAATTTCCGATATTGATGCCCTTTCTGTCTTCCCTTACTTCTTTATTTCCTTTGTACCTTGATTGTACACAGGGCTCTTCTGTAGTTAAGTCTGCATGCTGAAGCTGTGACATTCAGCTTTGTATCGCTGTACTGTCACTGAATAAGCCATTGTATTTTGTATGTGTGTGTGTGTGTGTGTGTGTCTGTGTGTGTGTGTGTGTATGTGAGTGAGAGAGAGTGTGTATGAAGCATCACCTGGTTATCTCTCTTTCGCATCTGTACTCATTTCCTTTGACAGAGCTAATTACCATGGTGATGAACAGCGATGCTGAGCCAGCCTATCGTTATTCACATTACACAATTTTTGCCATTTTCTTGTACAGCGCTGTCACTCGCAGTAGTGCAGGTTAAAAATAGCCCCGGCAGGCTCTCCAAAACACCTATTTGGAAATAGCTGCATAGCCTGAGAAAAGGCGGATTTTGGATTTTCCCATTCACCACAATTTTCACTTTGTGCTATTTAACCTGTGAAGCCCAACGGACCCGTACCGCGTCCACAGCACAGCCTGTGTTTGACGAGGTCTCTCAAGCTCAGTTTTTAAGCTGAGTTTAAGCTTCCGATAGCTATCTGACGAATCTGTAACTGTGAACCGTGTCATGTGCGCTCGCTGAGAAGCGGGCGTAGCTCCAAAGTGCTTTTTTTTTTTTTTTTTGATAAACCCTATTCAGGAAACAGTGCTTGTCATCCAATCTTCATAATCGCACAAATCTCTAATTTTCAAAAGTTATTGACACTGCATTACAGCCTTACATTTTCTAAAGTGTTTTTCAAGGTCATGAGGTCTTCAGCTGGCCTTTTGGGGGGATTTTTGAGCGTCTATTCCAATTCCTGAGCGATCAAATATGGCTAGAAAATGTACCAAAGCTGTTTAATTATTGGTATCTACCCACAACGTGGTGCAGCAACTAATCACAAATAATTTTTCACAGGAATGGCCGTCATTAGGCATGAGCATAATGTTCAAAGCCCCTTCACACTGAAAATATCAATAATTTTATCAGCCGCAATTTTAAAATATAATGTTTAATACCTTTTAATCGATAGAAATGATTAACATACAGTGTCAAGCTGCATCTCAAATGATCCTTAGGGTCTAAGCTTTCTGATGGTTTAAGGCACACCAACACCCTCCTCCCCCCACCCCAAGGAAGGGGCTCCGAGCTTAACAGGTTAAGAGTGCACGATGCCTGCAAGCGTGTTCCCGTCCTAGAGGCACACACACACACACACACACACACACACACACACACACACACACACACAGAGTGGATACAGCAACAACAACAACAGAAAATGTGAATGCTTCGCAGTGCGGAGCCTGTTGATCTCACGTGTACGTTGGAGAGCAGCTCAAGCACAAACCAGGATAAGGTCAGGGACGGAGCTCCGCGGGGAGCCTTCCCGCTGAAGATAAGTCACTGCGGGTGCCTCCCACTCGTCTGATCTGCTCCTTTGGCAGGGCTGGTCCGCTTGCACACATCGGGGCACGCATTTTTCCATGCACAACACAACAACGCACAGACCCAATTCGCCATTGAACTGTGTGTTGAATAGACAGAATTTTCAGAAATGTATAGGTAGCTGTGAAGTAAGCAGACCCTTCCCTACAGAAGTTGGAACCTCTGATTCAGGTCTCAGCCATGTTTAGCATCCCCACTTCACAGGGAAAACTCGCACCGGGTTTTGACCGGTACAATTCCATCCAACAATGGACTTGATGTACCACAACCCATTTTGTGGCGTGACCGAACATTATGAAATGTTTTTCCAGCGCCACAGTGAAATGACCAATTTGCTTGTGTGACAGCTGGACGCGGGATCACGTGGCCGCCGGTGTCATTTGACCTTGTCCGATTTGTGTCTGATTGACATTTTGTGTTTATCACCGCTATGTAGTGCTGTACACTAATTGCTAGGGTTTCGGACAGATTTATGTCTAGCTTTCTCTCTTACGCTCCACCCCCCTCTTTTTATCCCTCCATCTCTCCTCTTTCTCTCTCTCTCTCTGCTCTCTCTCTCTCTGCCTCCTATCGCTGTCTGTAGAATTATGACTCTGCAAACTAGTATTCCCAGTGGGTGCGAGAAAGTTTCCATAGTGTTGGCTACCTAGCGGCAGATGAATAATGCAGCTGAAATAAATGGCTTTTAAGGGTATGGCTGTCACAAAAGCCTTGATACTCTGTGAGGTTGTGGGCAAATGACACTGTCAAAACTTCTGCTTGTTAGTGTCACCTGCTGTATGGCCTTTCGAGTGGCTGTTTGCACATATCTAATATCCGTACGCTCTGTGACCGGTGGCTGGTGGCGAAGGAGCCCCGCCAGCCAGATGTTGGTGATACAACATATTGCAAGTGACTGTCATGAATTTAGGTCCAAATTAACAGGTGACTGTCACTGTGTGCGGAGGTCATACCCATTTTCCCTCAGCCCTGTGATCCCTCATTCCTATGATGCCTCAAAGCATTTTCAGATTTTGGGTCCAATGTTCCCTCAGCTCAGCATTATTGTGTTCTAGCAGAACACAATAATGGAATGTGATACGCCGCACTCCCTTCAGGCCAGTCGACGTGAAAAGTGAATCAGCCGTTCCTCCTTCCACAGCCACGCCCCCATTTTGGCCAATCACCTCAAAATGTTAAGAAAGGTTAATCAGTTCCTCGTTGGCCCACGACCAGCCATCCCACCAAATTTGGTGCAAATCCGTGCTGAACCTTATGAGGTATCATGCTAACAGACACATGGAGGTAACCAGCCAAGCTCTGGTTAATGCTGGTCCGCTGGTTATACGACTGCCCCCCACCGCATACCACCCAAATGTGCACATTATAACGACAGGTAGTCACCTAGTTGCATTGTCTCATGTAGGCTGGTATTATACTCCTTCAATCCCTCAACATAGGGTTAAGAGAACACAGGACCACGATTTGCGTTGAGGGAGCATAGAGATGATCTTCATGCACAACACAGGGGCATGAAGTTCTTGCAAAAAAACAAACTGTACGGTTTGAGGGTCGTCTGTGGTTAGAAACTGTAACACCGGTCAACACCCGCCAGGTTTGCCTTCTTCCTTCTCCCCTCCACTGATCTCTCCCTCCGCCACTTCTTTATCTCCGCTCTCATATCTGAAACTATCTTTTCATCCCTAAAGGCTCTGTTTTGGGGTGAGGGCAAGTGAGCTCTTGGAGCGTGCGCTGCCAGAGAGCACGGCCATGTCAAGTTGTGTGTTGCCATGTAGACGCCGTGGCGATATTCTCCTGAAAGACAGGGAGTGCTGTGCATGAACCACCAGAGGAAACCGAGCGAACGGCTGTAAACGTGACAAAGTCCTGAGGGAAGGCTCTGAATAATTTGAAAAGAACAGCAAAATTAAAATAGAAAGTGTTGAATGTATGTATATTTATTGTAGTCAGTGCAGGTCTTTTTTTTTTTTTTTAATCTCTACAGTCGACGAAGACAGACGAATTGAAATAGTCCAAACCTTTGGACAGAGATGGCTTCATCTCCTTCCATGAATTCAACGCCATCTGGTTGTTTTTTGTGGTCACACGTGGATGGATCGTACAGAGTGCACCCCCCCTACCTCTTCGCACAACCGTCCACCTGGAATTGGCAGCGCACACAATTCACGTTTTTATTTCCTTTCATCCCTGAATTCCATTTCCGTGTTTTTCTTTTGTTCCCCAGATCGCTGTGACAGGGGCTCTCAGCCTTTAAATCAGGCTCACGTCTTGTAATTTCTTTCCCGATCCTATTCTTTTTTTGTCTTCGTCAGCACGTACGCCTGTAGTCTTCCTCCTGGTGTGAGACACACACATGCGAGCGGGCTGGCTCGCACAGCACACACTCATACATATGCATGAGAGTGCAGGAAGAAAAATGATCATGAAAGAGGGCAGAAGAAAAAAGAATCGTCAATTAACTCCGGGAACGAGCTGGGATCATGAATAATAATTGAATCGGTAGCCCTGTACTTTTATTCTGGGCGTCATCAATCAAGGACCTGCCACCTCAGCCCCATTAAGCTGATAATGGACCCTCTATGCTGTACGTCGACCAAGGAGCAACTACTTCTGTTAAACCTGTGATTACTTATCCCCCCGGTTTCCCCCCCGCTTACCCCCTAAAAGCCGCATCACGGTACACACCGACCGTTCTCTCTCCATTTAACAGCTGTTTTGGTCGCTCGTTGACCAGTTCATTGAGTCTATTACGGGTAAGACTATGAGCGGTTATCGGTTATGTAAGCTTCCAGACTGCGCCCGCACCCCCCCCCCCCCCCCACCCTCCGCCCCTGAAGCCCACCGTTTCCTCCCTTCGGGCCCCTCTGCCACCGAGGCCGAAGCTCAACCAATTCCCACGCTGATCCACACACATGATATACCCTTAATAGTCAATGGATCACTATCCCACCAGAGCAAATCAGTTTTTTCCTCAAAGCACGATCTAGACCCATGGCGTTCATTCGTTCCAGGAAATAACTTTGATATCAATACAAGAATCTGTTTGTGTGTCTGTGTGTGTGTGTGTGTGTGTGTGTGTGTGTGTGTGTGTGTATTTGTTTTACTATACTTGTGAGGACCGGTCTCCAAATTTACTTTTTTTTGGTTTAAGATTGTACTCGAAACATGGGTCCTCACGTACCAGATATATTTACTCGGATCTCACTTAGATACCGGTACAAGAACGTGTGTGCGTGTGTGTGTGTGTGTATGTGCGTGTGTATGTGTGCATGTGTGTGTGTGTGTGTGTCTGTGTGTGTGTGTGTGTGTACGTGCCTCCGCTCTCTGAAGGAGGCATCCTGCGTGCCTCTCTCATTCGTGAGGTCTCTACACGACTCCCGTGGGAAGAGAAAGCAAACACATTAAACCATCACATCCAGTTAAGCGCGGTTAGACCACGCGGCTTTGGCCTCACAGCGTTTAAGTAAAATGCTACAACATGATAGGGGCCGTTTACATTATTTTATATATGTATTTTTAAAGGCACCAGCGAGGGAGGCAGGCGGCCAAGCCTGCGTGCCCGTGTTGCGCACGTGAGTGCAAGTGCGCGCGTGGCGTTTAGACAGATTAGTCTCTCTTCGCTCTCAGACCTGATCCGCGGTAGTGGAAGTCAATCCTCATCTCTGGCGTGCGCTCGCTGTCTTCCCCCCCAACCGCCCGCCCACCCCCACCCACAAAAAATATTATCAAATCATCATGCCCTCCCCCCCCCCTCACTGTCTCACCGTCCCCTCTAGCTTTCAGCTCCCTCTGCTTTTTTGTTGTTGTTGTGCTTTATTCACCCTTCTTTGACCTGCGGCCATCTGTCTCACCCGTCTGTCCGTCTGTCCATCCATTCATCTTTCTGCCTTTTCTATTTCCTCCCCTTCTGTGTTTTCCTTTAACCCTTTAATGAAGCTATTTCACACATCTCAAACACTGGACGACACTCCTTGAGGAGTACGTGGCGGCGACATTTAGGATTTAGCAGTTTGAAGAAACTTGCTCGGCGCGGCAGTCGAGTGGTCGTCTGGCAGCCTGAGGGTTGGTGGTTCGATCCCGCGGCTCCCCCTGGGGTTATTTGCCGAGGTGTCCTTGAGCAAGACGCCTAACCTCGAGTGCGAGCCGGCAAATGTGAGGCGTGGAACATGTAAAGCGCTTTGAGTGGACCGAGTGGCTTTAGCGGCTGGCTTGGCGCCGGCTCCGTGGCGACTTTCAGTAAGAGTGGTGATCACCACCCTGTGATCTGTTCATCATCTCGAGAGCCATCGGAGCCCGTAATCCATCACAGCCGGGCACGGAGGATGAAGGCTAATTAGCGCGGCTCGTGCTTGATACGCCCTCGCTGATCATCCCCATGAGGCCTTGACAGCGTGGAAGCGTGTGCAGTGCAGCCGCTGCACTTCCCCTCGAGTCTCTCTCTTCCCCCCTCCCGACCTCACTTTCTTCTTTTTTGTTTTCTGTCCCTCCTCCCTTCCTTCCTTCCATCCTTCCTTCTTACTTTCCGCTACTTCCCTTCTCCCTTCAGAAAAGCCGTGAGTATGCACCCTCTCCCTCCTTCCTCCATTCTATATACTTCCCTTCCTGCCTTGTGTCCTTCCTTCCTTCTCCCTGCCTACCTCCCTTTCTACCCCCCTTTCTTCCTTCGTTCCTTCCTTTTTACCCCTTTCTTCCCTCATTCCTTCCGTTCTATCTTCCTTTCTCCTTTCCTAAAAGCCATCAATATGTATCCTTCTCGTCGCTTCCTTCCTTCCTCCCTTTCTCCCTGTCAATTTCCTTTCCTGCCATCACTCCTTCCTTCCTCCCTCCAATACTAACTTCCTTTCTCTCTTCCTAAATCCATTAATATCTGTCCTTCTCCTTTCTTCCTTCTGTCCTACTCTCCTTCCTATATCCCCTCCTTCCTTCCTTCATCCACTATTACTTCCTTTCTCCTTTCCTCAAAACTATTAATGTATCCTTCTCCTTCCTTCCTTCCTTCCTTCCTTCCTTCCTCCATTCCAGCCTTCGTTCCTCCCTTTCTACTTCCCTGCATACCTTTCCTGCTCCCCTCCTTCCTCCCTCCCTATATTCCCATCCTTTCTTCCTACCGTGCCATGTCCCTCTGTCCTTCCTTCCTTCTCTGCCTACTTTGCTTCACTTCTTTCTACTGGCCTGCCCACCTTCCGCCCTCATCCTCCATCCTACCTCTCCTCTCTTCCCTCTCCTTATCCCCCCTTCGACCTGCAGCGTAGATCAGATATGGCAGGTCAGTCACAAAGTACAAACTCTGCTTTGCACGGGTGGAACAGTGTGATGCCCTGTTCTGTTAGTTCTCGCTCTAATGTTTCATCCTCGTTATTTTCCTCCTATGGGATGCCGTGCTGGGTCATACCAGTCTAGTAAACAGATGAGGGCTAATGACTCGGCCCTAAAGGAGTCCGGTGTGTCAAATCAAAAAGCCGTACCTGTATTTGTTTTCGGAGGGCTCGCTGTTAACCCACCACCGGTTTTGTCGTATTGGCGGCTTCGCTCTTGATTTGCCGCTTCACCTGCGGGTTTTAAACTCAACTCGACCTTCATCACGGCGGCCATTCCCGGATCGACTGCGGGCCGTGCAATAAAAGTCACATTCGTTGATGTGCGTTTCTGTGTGCGCAGATGTGATCATGTGTATTTCCACATGGGCTTCCTTGTGTGTGAGCGAGAGAGAGGTAGAATTTAAGTGAAAATTGACCCTTAATTTGTCCGTCATGCTGGTTGATTTAAGATTCCTGGGCCCGGTCCACACGTACGTATATGGACATATTTGAAAACATAGTATTTTCTCTGCATTTTGGTCCAGCATCCGCACGGAAACGGCATTTTTGGTCACTCCAAGCAATGCTTTTGGAAAACGCCTTCCAGGGCGGAGATTTTTCAAAACACTGGATTTCTGTGTGGACGAGTAAAAAGGTAGTTTCTTGAAAACACTGACGTCATGACCTCAACTTGCACATTTGCTCATGTGTCAGGAACCTGCGAGTACCCTGGTGTTCATTAAAAGTTTCTAGTCTCTAAAGAATTTGGGAATTTCACCCATACAGTATCGTGTATGAATATTATGAATCTCAAAACGCACGCTCCTCATGTTCTTCTGTGGTGTTTGGCATCCAGTTTCATGACATAGCATTACCGCTTGCTGGCCTGGCATGCTTATGTGAGCATTTTAAAATATTTTTTGCATTCTCATGTGAACAGGGTGTTTTTCTAAAATACTGTTTTAGAAAAACTACGTGCGGACAAGGCCTCAGAATTCACCGTATTCTCTTTCATGTTTTTACGATGGTTACATGTATGAGTCTTTCTCCTCACATCTTCTAAGTTCTAAGTCCCCTAAAATTGTACTTCGAAGGAGACCTATCTTGCAAACACACGTCTTGCAAACTATGAACTCCCCTCGTACTTCTCCCGAGCTGTCCTGAAGGTGAAATTGTCCTTTTTGAAATTGAAACTCTGTGATCCGGTTTAAAGAAGATCATTGGACAAAGTCAATGCCCCTCCCATCACAGCAGATAAGGGGAGCCTTCCAATCGATGTAAATGTGTTACTATATGTTCATATTAATACCCCTTTTTGAGGCGGAGACGATACGGTGACTGTAAGATCCACCGGCCGGTCTGAGCCTCCAGAATGTGGGTCTTGTTAATAATTCAGAGTGAGTGGAAATTTTCAAGTTAAACTGTAATGTAACTGTATGAAATATTCATGATAATACAACATTATGAATGTTGAATGCAAATGGAAACCGGATAAACATGCACTAATAGAATCGTACCCATGTGTCCCAAGCACACACAAACACACCTACACATAATTGTTTATCTTGATTTCTCTTGTACGCAAATGAAAACAAAAAAATCTGTCATATAGATATATGCACACACACAAACACGCACAAAACACACACACGCACGCACACACACACACACACACACACACACACACACACACACACACACACACACACACACACACACACACACACACACACACACATACACACACACACACACATTTGCCACTAAGGATGGATGGATGCATGTATGCAGGCATGGCCCAAACCCTTTGCATAAATTCAAAAATGCAGAAAGACACACACACACACTAGCACGCACGCACGCACGCACACACATGCACACACACACACACAGAGCACAACTGCTGAAAAAGCAGCTATAAATGCTTGAGTTGTAAAATACTGAGTGACAGAGTAGCCAGTGGCCCCTAAAATGCAGCGCTGCCTCGTCCTTGCTGACGGTGGTTTGTCCCCGCTCGTACAGATGGGGGTGGAAGGCCGGCATATGCTGCAGCACAGCTTGCTAAGTGAAAGTCAGACAGTACTTCCTAATATAGCAGAAACTCTAATAACTGCTGCATAATAAACACTTAACATGGACATGACATTCATCCCAAGTATTAAAATGCATTGATGTACAGACTTTCCTTACCAGGCATCATGGACAAAAAATCTTCGTACACTGACAACATGGTGGACTTGGGCTTGGGTACATTCACTGGGTTTGCCAAAGTGACATAATTTTGGAGCTTTTGGAGCAGGGTACTAGATTTTAATTCCCCTCCAAATTTCAATTTCAATGCAAAGGCTAAATATTCTTCATAATGACACTGATAAAGAGATTCATCCCAATCACGTCAATCAAACATCTGTCTTGCTGGCTATAAGCTGTAGTGGTTGTAATTTACTTGAGTGTTTATTTATTTATATGTTTTTCATTTGCATCTGCTCTGCCTTTTCACTTCCTTTTACTTTTTACTGTATATTCGGAATGTTCTGTACAAACTGAGAGTCACTGAGGACCCGACTCAAATTCCTTGGATGAGTGAGCATTTCCCAATAAAGCCTGATTCAGGAAAAAAATGAATTAAATAAAAATGTAATCATGAAAAACAATCTCTTAAAGTAAGCAATTTAAATGCAATTTTATGTTTATGATCTATGATCTATGAGCACAGATGATGGCCAATTTGGTTCTTTCCACAGAATCATGACAATCAGGACTTCAATTGTCCACAGGACTTGAATCCCCCCCACCTCTCCCTCTCTCTCTCTCTCCACTCACTTTTCCGTGGATTACCACAAACAGACAAATCCAAATTACAGTGCAGCTCTCTCGGATGCATCCGTCCACTGAGCCGTCCTTCTGTCCGTCCGCGCTCGCGTCCCTCCTTATATCCATCTCCCTAAAGGGACGATTATTGATGGCACGCTGGCGCATGGCCACTTCCAAGGTTAAATGATTGACAGACGATGCTGAAGAAGCCGCGTCTGATGAAGTGTCTGTTAATATTATGGGACGGGAAAGGGACAGCCAGCGTCCTTGCCCACTCCTCGAAACATCACAAGCCACGCTCCCATGCAAATTTTATAATTATCTGCTCCGGCAATGTTTAATGAAACGTAATGCCTTCAGCAGCCCAGATGTTAATGCAATGCACAAACAGACACATCGTTATGTCATTTTGGTAAATATTGTAGTTTCAATTGCATTAACTTGTTATTACTATTTAACATCACACTTCCTAATGTAAAAATAAGTACATTTTGCCTGTAGTATCAAAGCAGAAACATCACAAGGAGAACAACAGAGGCCCCACGATGGAAGGCCCCCCTGAGGGACTCCAGTGTTTAGAGTGCTTTGAGACTGCTATGGAATCATTTAGTGCCAAGCGCAGGTTCCAACCATGCTGGCGAATGTCTGCTCCAGGTAACAAAGTGGGCTATTTCTGAATCATTTGTTCTTTGGTCTGTACTGAAATCTATCATGATGTGTGTGTGTGTGTGTGTGTGTCTGTGTGTGTGTGTGTGTGTGTGTGTGTGTGTGTGTGTGTGTGTGTGTGTGTGTGTGTGTGTGTGTGTGTGTGTGTGTGTGTGAGGGCTTGACAAAAAAAACATTTTCCTGGCACCCTCGTTACAATAGGCTTCCAAGATTTAATTTTTTTTCTTCAGCCGGTGCCACATCCCTCCGCTTGTACCCTAAACAAAGTGGCAAGGGCTGGAGATGCTGCCGAGGAGAGAGATGGACGGACCGGAGCTTTAAAACCCTGCAGTGATCCGAGTTGGGGATTACGTAAGGAGAGCGTGTGTTGTGCAGCCCTCTGTCAGGATGGTGGATCTCTTTCCAGTTTCAGTGTGTGTGTGTGTGTGTGTGTGTGTGTGTGTGTGTGTGTGTGTGCGCACGCGTGCGCGTGCGTGCGTGTGCATCTGCGTGTGTGTGTGTGCGCGTGCGTGAGTGAGGGTGGGGGGGGTTGGAGGCTTATCGATGGCAAGTGGAGGCGAGAAGAGGTTGCATGCACGTCCGCTCGTGTCTAGATATGTCTGTCACGCTGTCTGCGGCTGTAAATGTGTGCTTGTTAGTTTAGAAGTCCCATACCTCTCTCTCTCTCTCTCTCTCTCTCTCTCTCTCTCTCTCTCTCACTGTGAAAGCACTTAGCAGACACAGTCCAGTGGGTCTATAAAGAGCTCCTGTACAATGTCCACTGTGTCTCTGTCCCTGGCCTTTATATAAGTAAAACACTGGGAACCTTCTTGATAACAACTGCTCCTTGAATTTATTCTTGATTTCATCATACAGTCGCTTGGCTAAATATAATAACCATCGGAAATGAATGATACTAGCTCTAGTATTTCTTCCTATGTGCCGCAATGACACAAATTGATCATTGTATTAGCTCTGTTATGACCTGTCATTTATTTCCTTCGACCGCATCCTGGAACGTGTTTGGGTCACAAGAACAGCCGTCGCGAAATGCAACCTCTTGTAAACGAGGCCTTATTACGCATCGTTCATTATAGGCTCTGAGGAATTTGACATCTCAGCTGAAGGACATTGATCAAGCCTCCTAAAAAGATGATGTTTGTTGGTGCAGGCTTATCGAGAATGGACATCATCAAATTTTCTTACATCGGTTGAATGACTCAATCGATAAAACTCTTAAACGGCACATCCGAGCGGTATGGCAACAGCTGCATAAATATAGTCGTAAAATCTGACAAATCATAGGCTGACTATTAATGCTCATGACCTTAAAAGTATGTACTCCAAGGTCTGTTGGAGACAGTGGGAGCCCCTCTGCTTTAAAGGGCACGTCAGTTTGAATGTGCTGTTTTTTCTCAACACATTATCGCTTGGCATTTCAGGCCCTGTAGAACATCACAGAGGTGTTCCGACGGGACTTCTCCCGATACGAGATAACAATCTTTTTGTTCTAACCGATTTGTTTGTTATCGTATCGGTGGACCTGCCGACTTTGGAATATAGAGACACTAGAAAGAAAAAAACTGCGGTGTGCTGGGGGCATACTGGACTGTATACACTGTCTTTAAACGATGTTGTGGAACCTGGCACAATAGCTGTTTACATTTAAACCTGACATCCTGCAACGAACAGGCTGTTCATTTCCAGACATGTTTTTATGAGTGTTTACCACTGCTGGAGCAGAACTTTTTTCGAGATGAAGACATTATTTCCTTCGCACAGAATAGTCCTTCACACAAACGCAGACTGCATGCTATTGCTCAATGTTGTATTAACAAATTACCGTCTCAGGTGTCGTACTGTTGTATAACCATTACTGTGCGGTGAAATGTTCTAGCCCTTCTTCGCCATGATAGAAGAAGTAACCGCCGCCAGGGAGTCCTTTTAACCTACTCGAACAATAGTTGCCAATTGCATGTATGGTAGTTAAGCGTCTTTGCATATACTACAGAATACCCTTGAGTTAACCTTTCCAGATGTCTTTGTCACAGTTTCGCAGCCTGCCGCCTTCATTTCCAAGTCGCTGACCCGAAGACGACCAGAATGGGGGGCAGGCTGAGCTGTACTGACACCGCAGGCCTTGCAGTCCGCAGAGAGACTTACATCTTTAAGGGGTGTCAGCGTGTGTGTATGTATCACTATGTGGCTTTGGTAAATTGTATTTTTGTTCCAGTTTCACCATTGACTTGTTATTACTATTTAAGATCACCACTCTCCTTTTCAGATTGAACAAATTGAGCAAACGCTTGTCTCCAAAGCACCAATATATTAAGTACGTTTTGTCGAAAGCTTTGGTGGACCTACCAGCTTTGGAACACAGAGACACCGTCTTTAAACAATGTCGTGGTCCAATAAGAAAAGTGGAACATGTTACTACCTACTACCTTTAACGTGCATAACCAGGAGAATGGCATTGGTCGGGCATGGCACCGTTCCCCCCCCCCAGCTGATGATTGTTCCGGACGTGTGTGCGACGTGTTCATCTGTGTGGACTGGTTGTGTGACGTCCATCACAGTTATAGCTGCATGCTGTGTGTGCACTGAGCGCCGGCAGGCTGGCAAGTGACAGGGAAGGTGGCTCAGTAGTGTCCTGCCCCAGGACTGCACTCAACATCGCCTGTACAACTGTGTGGTGCTGCTAAGGCCATGCCAACTGTGTGTGTGTGTGTGTGTGTGTGTGTGTGTGTGTGTGTGTGTGTGTGTGTGTGTGTGTGTGTGTGTGTGTGTGTGTGTGTGTGCGTGTGTGTGTGTGCGTGTGTGTGTGTGTGTGTGTGTGTGTGCGTGTATGTGTGTGTGTGTGTGTGTGTGTGCGTGCGCGCGCGCGCGCGTGTGTGTGTGTGTGTGTGTGTGCGCGCATGTGTGTGTGTGTGTGTGTGTGCGTGTGTGTTAGAGATGTGTGTATATGTGTATAATTGTGCATGAGTTTGTTTAAGCATCTCTTGGGATTCTGTCAATCCTCTATTGTATGTGTATTCATGCTGTGTGTGTGTGTGTGTGTGTGTGTGTGTGTGTGTGTGTGTGTGTGTGTGTGTGTGTGTGCGCGTGTGTTTGCGCTGGCGGTCAAGGAAGGGCGCCTGAGAGGACTGGTGCTTGATTGGCGCGTGCCGCCAAGATCTGCTCCTTCCTGTTAGCGCACGCATCACTTCCTCTCACCCTGCCCAGAGCTACTGCCTCGCCGTCTCACAATCACCCTGACACGGTTTCTCTCCCTTGTTTTCACTGTCTCTCTCTCTCTTTCTCTCTCTCTCTCTCTCTCTCTCTCTCTCTCTCTCTCTCTCTCTCTCTCTCTCTCTCTCTCTCTCCTCGTGACTCTTTATTCTTCTCTCTCTCTGTTTTTTTTTCCCATTATCTTTCCCTTCACCTGTGTCCAGTGACATTTCATTTCTTCATCACATGCCCGTTCTGTCTTTTCTTATCTCCCGACTCTCTCCCTCCTTTTCATTCCTCCTTTTCTTGTTTTATTTTCACTCTCTCGTTCCCCCTGGCCTTCTTACCTTCCACTCGTTACCCCACTCGTCTCAGAGGACCACCTCAGCTCAAACACTCGCCCGGTTTATCATCCTCAATCTACCTGCGTCGCTAGCCCACCCTTCTCCTCTCCCTCTTTCTTCATCTGTCTTTCTGGACCGTCCTCCTGTATCTCTCTCCGCCCTCTGTTCTCTCCTTCCTCCACTCGTTCCTCCGCCCTCCTCGTCCTCCTTAGCTGCTCTTCCCTGAAGACAGTGCCGGGGCAGCCAGGCAGAACAGCCGGCATGTTCCCATGCTCCTCTGCTCCAGCTCGCGTTAACCCCCTCGACTCTCACTCTCTCTCCCCCTCTCTCTCTACTTCTCTTTCTCTGCCCCCTTCAGGCCCCCTCATTCGCTCGCCCCTTCTCCTCTCCTGCCGTCACCTCCCGACCTTTCCCGATTCTCGATCGCGATTCTTTAATCATCTCCTTCCTTTGTCCGTGGTGCCTTTCCTCTCCTCTTTTCACTCCTCCTTCTCGTCTGCCTTTCTCGATCCGCTTACATTCCTTTTTCCCCCTTTCTTTGCCTCTTTCGACCTTTTAAAATAAACTCCCCCTCGTTTTTCATTACCATTTTCATCCGGGCTGTGTCTAATGTCATCTCTCCTCCGTCTCTCTCTCTCCTCTCCTCCCTACACTTAAGTGGAGTTTTCATTAGACACACATATGGATTTGTGTCTATGGTAATGACTTCCTTGTCCCAGCTCTGTGCCCGTAGCGCTCTCACCCCCATAACAGTTTGTGCAGAAAAATAAATGCTTGTTGCTTTACGCTGTCTCGTTGCATCATATGCTGTGGGGCAATATAGCAAAACGAATTAATGATTTTTTTTATTTGCCTGTAAGAGAAATGTTATACAATCCTCGGCGTCAATGTCACTTTATTAATCCGTGAGGTCAAAGTGCAATTATCCACGAACAACAAGAACAGAGACCTGCAAACATGTGTATTCACCTCCATTTAGAAATAAACTCCAATCTGAAATACATGGTAGAGAAAAAGCGAGGCAAGATTTGCAAACGATTCGTTCGTAGCATCCTTTCAATCCCTGAAATGACTTGGGAGTCCCGAGTCACATGACGACCCGCGACGAGTCTCGGTTCACAACAACGGAAAGTACCGAGTTCCGTGAGTCGGGTGACCGGGCGTCCCTGCTGTACGTGGTGCTGCACAGCATTTTCGTCCTTCGCCCTGCGTCCCACGTATCGAGACGATGTCCCACATTTTGATTGGCTCCAGTTTTCAAAAGTCAAACCACTGCAGGACAGCCACTGCTTTTTCTAAAATCTGGCTTTTATTCAATGGCTGTGAAGAAAGCCGGGAAGGGAATTTTTGGGTGGAGTGCAGGTTTAACTGTCAACTGTCTTTGCCTCTCACACTGAGGAAAAGAATACTGGGAAACTACCTGTAACTGGGTGAAGCAGGTGGAAGGCAGTGGAATAGAAATGTTTCTTTTTTAAGTTAGATAGACATTTTACCAAAATGTAAGACTGCCTCTCAGCATTGGTAACGTGTCCCACATTGTCCCACACAAACATGTTCTTTGTCCCACATTTGGTTTGTTGGCATCTGTTCTCCCTATCTGTGAGTCGCGGGTCACGGAATCTCAAATAATTACTCAAATAATATATAAAGATTAAATGAATGCGAGATAACGGTGAAAGTTCTTGGTGTAATTCATTTTGAATGTGATCAGAATTACATCAACCGAATCAGACGAACAAAGTCACTAGGTAGGAACATTTTAACACATCTTTTTTACTGATTCCTTCCTTTTTACTGACTCATAAAGAGCGGAATCTCCAATAGAGCCACACTTTTCGCCGCTGGTTGGAAGTGAGTAAAGCCCGCTCCAAACAGTAAAAGGGCTGCGTGCAACGCTCTTCCACAGAGGGGGGAACACCCAGGAGAGCCATCGCTCCTCTCTCTGTGCGGACGGGGGCGCGGTGCCTGCTGAACCGTAAACCAAGGGTGCGCTTCCACTATTACCTGGGAG
>NC_137197.1:26682910-26687910 GCF_960531495.2 Zeus faber | reverse complement strand
TTGGCATCAAGACTTCATAAATTATCTCCTACGTTTGGACCAAAAGAAATGTCTTTCTTCAACGATTTTGTTCGAGAAAAAGTAGAAACATGCTTATGGTTGCCTTCAAACATGCATTTTTTAAAACTCTTTCAAAGTAAATATAGCTTTGCATATCACTTTGGCAAGGGAGGAAATATTATACATTTTCCGCTAGTCTTATATTCCAACATTACCCTTGGTTCTGCACATTAGAAAAAAAAACTAAACTTTTTTATTCCTTTCACATAGGAAAAAAAACAACATCTTTTTTGATACATCACTGTACAAAAAGAGCAACAGACAACAAAATGAATTCACAAGTCAAATAGATAAACAAATGAGAAAAAAAAAGTTGCATAATTCATGTTCACATTGACATAGAAAGGGAGCCGGTGGAGAGTGGTGGACTGGTAAAAAAAATAAAAAATACCTGTGGCCGGCTCGTACTCTGGGAACCACTGACAAGATCTTCACACTTGTGTGTAAGAAGCTGTGAAGCTAATGTTCAACGCCAGATCAATTCAAATGGCTGACCATCCAGATGTACAATAAGTACAATAAGCTTCTATTACTGCGTGTGCTTACTTGTTGTTGTGTACCTGTGACTATCTACAGGAGAATGAGACCAGACGTAAGGAGAGTACTGAATGTTAAATGTACAGAGGACATCTCAAAGCCAAAGTGAAACAGCACTTTGTCTCAAAAACCCATGTTAGAACTCAGGTCTCCTCAACCTCTGACATTAGGCAACCACTGTTGTCGCCCTCTCTCTGAGTGGCTTGAGCCGGAACAGGACATTGGCTTTGCCCCGCAAACGCAACGTCGCCATTTAAGCCATGTGCCACAGGAGAGGGTTCAGCTAATTCAGGACAAGCCAAGCCTCAACCTCTATTATTAGGATCCAACCCACTCCCATGTGGGTCTGCCACTCCTTACACACAACGTATAGACAGCAGACCGTCCACGCCCCGTCCACGCCATCTCCGCCCAGGGCCGCAGAGAGCCTTGGTTCTATATCTAGAGGTGTTTAATCACCTGCGAGGAACACCAACACAATAAAAGGTTGAAGGGATTGGGACATGAACACTGATCAATAGCTTTTGTTCCGCTACAACATCTGTTAGGTAAGGCCTGGCCCACAGAAAGGACACTGTGGGACATAAGAAGGCTGAAATGGTAACCCTACAAATGTATGGCTGACATTTGATTTGTGGCGAACCCAATGGGAAACACTCCTTGGACTTGCCCCTTGGTGCGGCACACCATTCCCCTTTGTAGCCACGGCTTCGGGTGAAGTTCCCTCGTAATACCTGAGGCTCGCTGATTGCTTGAGTCCGAGTGTTGAACGTTGCCTACCCCGTGTGCTTGGGTCAGCGCGGGGATCATGCGCTGGTGCAGGCTTAGTGAGGCTGTTTGAAGGGGACCTAACGAGGTCAGTCAGCGGTCAGACCACCTCCTTTAGTCATCGCTCTGCAGTCTGTGTGTAAGGGCTTTAATTCAGTATGGAAATGTGGGAATGCTAGACGTACGCAGAGGCACCCAGGCTTCCTCTGTCCAGGCATGTCGTCTCGGCTATGTTTAGATACCGTGTGAGAAACACGTTGTAATCCGTAGTGGATTTATTACCGAGACACTGTCACTGTAACCCAAACAACATCATATCTGCCAACGAACCAATACCAATGAATTAGTGCTGTACTGACTCAGCCTGAAGATAGCTGACGTGACGTGGGCCTTGGGTGTGAGCCTGTGTTTGCATGGATTCCCCCCTGATGCCTCAAACTCCTCCATTGCCATGAACAGAAGGACAGAAAATTGGCCCAAGCACTTGTGGCTGAAGTGGAGCCACTTTAACAGGCTCCCTGACACACTAAGCAGCCAGTTAAGAGCTATAATCTCCCTTTGAGGAACGTCGTGCGAGATGTACCAAACTGTCCTTCTATCTGGTCTCATAGGCCTGAGAGGTAAGAGGGCCCTTCGTGTGAGAGGCGCACTCAAGCCTTTAGCATCTTCGGGGAGCACGGACCTCGTCCGACGCTGGTGTTTCCCCAACTGGAGTCCAGACAGTCTGCCACTCTCCCACTTGTCTGCGAGAATCACGGTGCAACACTTATCTCTCCTTCATTTTTTATCTTTTTTTTTTCATTTTCTTTCTTGTTCTTTTTTTTATTTCATTTCTCGTGAAAACAAAAAAAAAAAAAAAGGCATGCATGCTGATTGCCCGTGGGAGAACTTTAAAACCACTTCACGACTATTCTCGATATGCATTACTATATGCACGAGATCATTCCAGAAACACAGCTCTGCATAAACATGCCTTATTTTCAAACGGCTCTGGGGCCTCAACAACCTGGGATTGTGCGATCTTTTACTTTATTTTTTATTTTTTATTTTTAAAGTAAAACCAAGGCTCTTTAAAGCGTGACCATGCTGGCGTTGTGTCCTGATGTGAAACGCTGCGGGTGATGGTTTTGTGCGCGTCACGCCACGTGAAGAGAATGATCATTTGAGTTGCACAACCTTAATGTGTTCAAGAAAACACAGCTTGTCACGCCCCCTTCCCAAAAAAAAAAAGTCGTACAGCAGAACCAACTCAGTTCAGTCGGTGAAAAACACTTTGAAATAACCCCCCCCCACCCCCCGAAAAAAAGACCGTTTGAAATGTTTCAAAATGACATTTGAAAAAAATAAAATAAAACAGCAACATGATGTCTCAACCAACCCCACAAAGATAAATGCAAATCTATATATTCTATGTAACTTTAAATAATATAATTATGTTATAAGTCTATGTAACTTTTTTTTTAAACAATTATTCAATATATAAAGGATGGCACCATCTTTTTTTACAAAAGAAAATAAGCAAAAGAAAAAAGCTTATAGTGTTTATAAAAGTTGTTGAATATAGTCATAAAGGGATCCGTGTTCGTCTCCAGTCTCCATCTCTCCCTCCATCGCTCCCTCTCTCCGTCAGCACATCAGAATGCCGCGGTCAGAGGCGAGGAGAGGAGGGAGGCAGCTCGCCCCATACCTGACGGAGGGCGACGCCAAACGACTGTTTGTCCTCACCACCTCCGCCTTCGGAGTTTAGAGAGAGAGAGCGAGAAAGAAAGGGAGAGAGGGAGAGACAGAGAGAGAGAGAGAGAGAAAGAGAGAGAGAGAGAGAGAGAGAGAGAGAGAGAGACAGAGTGTCTGTGTGTGGGGTGGTGGGGGGCGAAGGGAGAGGGAGAAGTGTTTATGGTACTTCCCGTGTTTGTGTTAGGGTTACTTTTTGCCAAGAGCCAAACCATCAACATCATCCCTCTCTCTCTCTCTCTCTCTCTCTCTCCCTCCTCCTCTTACTGTTACCAGGCTTGACACTGATCAGAAGCAGCTCTCTCCGCCCTCTGCCTACCTCAAGTGTCCCAGAAGAGGAGTAACGCTCTCTCTCTCTAGTCTCTTGTAACTCCTTCGACACCCCCCTCCTCCTCCGCTCCCCCTCACACATACGCTACCCCTCTCCCCCCCCCCCCCCCCCGCCTTCTACTCTCTCTCTAGAGTCCATCACGACGTTGACAGCTCTTCCGTTCCTCCTAAAATGCTCCCCCCTCCCTCCCGCCCCCCACACTCCCAGTCCTTCCCTTCATTATTCATCGGGGAGTTACACAGTCCAGAAGAAGAGCACCGTGGGATACATCAAACAGCTCCTCCCATGGCCTCACAAACCCCAGTGAACTTGGAAACCAACCCCTCGTTTTTTTTTCATCCCGCCCATTTGTGCATCTCCGTCGAGCCCCTCGGAGACTCGGCACCTCCAGTTAAAGGACACGAGAGGAAGCGGAGAGAGGAGGTAACTTGTAAAAACGGGGGGAAAATAAACGAAAAACATACAAAATATTCCTTGGCAGTTAGAAGGTTTTTAAACGTTCTTTCTTCACCGACCAAAATGTATTTTTCGTTAGAATCGTTCACGCCGGGTTTTTTTTTGTTGCAGAACCTCCATAATTAATATTTTCTTTAATCTGTTTATTTTTTTTTCTCTGCTGTCCCCATGCTTACGATCACAGAACTGGAGGTTTTTGGTCCGACGCTCTTACATTCTGTTTTAATTTCAGCCCCCACGTGCCACCGCACGAGAGGAGCGGCGCTTCCATCGGACCTGTCCTTTCCTCTTTCCTGAATGGAAAATACGGAATAAAGTCTCTCTCTCTCTCTCTCTCTCTCTCTCTCTCTCTCTCTCTCTCTCTCTCTCTCTTCACTCCACTGCTTCTCTCTTCCTCTCCCAGCTGCCGCCCCTCTTCCTCCTCAGACGTAGGCCGATTCGCTGGACTGCGTGCGTCCCAGGTTGGGCGGCTGGGACAGGTGTGCCATGTCCTTCTTCCTGATTTCGCAGATGGACTTCCTGCGCGCCTGCACTCCCCGGATGGCCGCTTTGATCTTCCTCCAGCCCAGGTGGTTGAGCTCGGCCAGGTTGAGCACCACGCAGATGCCGCTCACCGCGAACATGAAGACCAGGAAGACGGTCTTCTCCGTGGGCCGCGAGACGTAGCACTCCACCTCCTTCAGACATGGGTAGCGGTCGCACTCGAAGATGCCCGGCACGCTGAAGCCGTACAGGAAGTACTGGCCCGCCAGGAAGCCGATCTCTAGCGCGTTGCGGAACACCACCTGGATGATGTAGAAGCGGGAGATCCCCTCCTGCCGCCGCACCTTGGAGTTCTTGCCGTGCGTGAGGCCCCGCGGTGCATTGGGGATCTCCTTCACCTCCAGGCAGTCGGGCTCCTCCTTGCCCCCTCCGCTGCCTCCATCGCCGCCGTGCTGCACCAGGATGCCGTTGATGTTGCGGAGCTTCCGCGCCCCATCCCGCCCCCCGTAGTCCCTCTCCAGGATGGGGTAGAGGAAGGAGTACCGCCTGTCCCTCTGCTTGGCTGACTGGTGCACGGAGTAGGTGATGAAGCAGAGGCTGGGCGTGCACACCAGGATGATCTGGAAGACCCAGT
>NC_137197.1:26625410-26675410 GCF_960531495.2 Zeus faber | reverse complement strand
CTCGCCCCGCAGACTCTTGCCTCCACTGACTGAGAGGGGACAAAGCCCACGTCCCTGAACGCAATAACCCGAACCTAAAGTTATAAAATCAGTGTGATCATTTTCAACCCGTCCTACACTCTTCTCCACCTGTCTACGTCTCTCTGTTCGCTCGCTCCCTCCGGCTTCGCACTCCAGGTACAGCCGGCGGGCAAGCGAAGCGATTGTGCCCCATGTCCCCGCACCACACCCTTAACTCTATGACATGTCTAGGGTCTGAGTGGCATATCTTTAGAAGAAAAATAATACATTTTAAGAATAAAAAGAGCTTGTCTCCGTCGAGACCTGGGCATGTTTCTTTATTTTGCAGCCGAGCGCCACAGTTCAGATTGGACTCGCCCTTTTTCCAAATGTTTTTTTTTTTTTCCCGAAAACAAATCTTGTTTTTATAATTTGAACACAATAAAAACCCACTGTTTGTGCTTTATTTGCATTCAGCTCCACCCCTACTTTACGGAAACGTTACCGCTTCTATTCCCACACAATTCTATTTACGGCCGTACCGGCATTTTCCCGGTTATTATACTAGGCCGAGAGTGTGGAGATTTACGGAACGACTTTTATGGAACATTGAGACTGGCTCCTGTTCCCACTTGACGCCAATACAGAACATTGCCATTAGGTTTATGGCTTTCAGTGTAAGTGGGCAAGGGGCTAAAGTGATAAGCAGGCCGTATACCCACTAAGAAAGCTCCAGGATTTCCGTATGGCCACTTTAAAATGCACAATGATGCGTGACAATGGTTTTGTGACTTCAGTTGACTGTAACGTTCACTTCAGTTGTTTTGTTTCGCAAATACCGGGTGGAGTGGCTTCACCTCCATTCATAAAATTCACCCTGTGCGGGGTGAAGGGGAGCTTTGCGGGAAGCACACCCACCGGCACAAACGCAACGCCACACATTCTTCGCTTCCCACCGCAGTTTTCCAGAGTATTTATCCCCCTCATTGCCACGTCGCATTTCCCCCACTGTTCCTGTAATCCTCCAAGGATGCACATTTGGACATTACACTTTATTTGGTCATTCATACCCTCTACGTCTATGTTAACCTGGTGGCTTCCCACATAGGAAGGAAAATAAAAGGATAAATATAGCTGCAGACGGCAATACTTTGGCTCTCTGTTCCGGTGTGTTTTGTGACTGCAGAAGTTCATTGGTTCCGATAGGTTACAATG
This sequence comes from Zeus faber, assembly GCF_960531495.2. Lineage (NCBI taxonomy): Eukaryota > Metazoa > Chordata > Actinopteri > Zeiformes > Zeidae > Zeus > Zeus faber. Next base: position 26,674,195 of record NC_137197.1, on the reverse strand, counting down.
TAATTCTAGGATATTCGGCTGTGGGTGGGTTTCCTATGCCGCAACTAACGAGGGTTATTATTCTAAAGTAGGGTTGTATGACTATGGCTGAAGTGATAATCACAATTATTTTAGTCAATATTGTGATCATGATTATTTATCACGCTCATTAAACCATTTTGGGGAACACAATTCTTTGACGGCACTTTGTAAATCAACAGAAAACTGCCTTCACAATAATAATGTATTTTATAAAGCTATAAATAAATAAATAAATAAACTAAGGTAAGTGGTTTAACTGACTGAATTTGTTGAGGATATATAATTAAATCTTTTGTTATTGTAACAAATATTTCAAGCATTTGGAAAAAACATAAAAATAATTAAAATATTTTAAAACATATACACAAAAATACATGTTCCTTGTATTATGTTATTGCTTATGGTTATTGTTACAAGTAATTATAATTAAGGAAGATTGTATACATTGATATCTCTGGAATGTCTATAAATTCTGACAGTGATGTTGGGTTTTTGTTTTGTAGAACTTACTCTGGAGCGTGTCAGTTGTCCTCAGAAGCGTATATATTTATGATGTTTAATACGCTGCACTTTGTGTAATCCAATTGTCTTCTTCAGACTAGGGGATGCCGTTGACTTCTCTGTGAAATGTGGGTCTGTGAGGCCCTTTGAGACTGTATTGTGATTAAGGGCTATAGAAATAAACTTGACTTGACTCTTCTGGTAACACTTTAACTTAATGTTTTCAAAAATAATTAAGTTGAACAATAATAAAATAATACCTGTCAATTTGCATGGTTTAGATTTTATATCTTACATTCGTTTAGTTAAAGTCCAATCGTGACTATACTGTGTCACTTGACTGCGGTGCTTTCACGTGATCTGTATACTCCGTCACTTTGGGCATGCACACTGTGTGTGGCGCCATCTTGGTGAGGCGGGGATTGTTGATCACAACCTCCATCCACCATCCACCACCTCCATCTATACTGAACTGCCGATCTGGATGAAACTCTAACTATGCCATGCTGGAACTGCCCCGAATACAAATCTTATTCAGATTGTCTGTGGGTTCGTCGGATCCATGACATTATTGAAGTGCCACCATCTTGGTGAGGTCCTGATTGTACCCCCCCCCCAAAAAAAAATGTGGTCACCCTATGTTATTATGGTTGACCTGCTAATCCTGTGCAAGAAGCCCACCTCTGGCCTGGTAAGGTCACTCCATCTATCCCTTCACACCCACTGGCACAGAGCCAAAGAAACTACCCTCCCTGTTTCCAGCTGTAGGTATTAGACCCGTTGTCAAGGAGAGAAGAACAATGGGGGAGAGGTTTACAGATGGTCAAACAGTCAAATAGTTCAGTCATCCTGTTGTATTTCCATTCATTCATCTTTTCATTGTCTATATGGCTATCGAGGGGTTAACTGCAGGGATTCAATGGTGCTAATTTGATGTGTTTATTCAGAGCAAATAAGGTGAGTTGATGGGGTTTTTAATCTAATAAACTTATATTATTAGATCATACATTTTATTTACAGTATACACTCTTTTCTGAGATTTTTCTGTCCCATTACTTAGCGCCATTATCCTTAACATTGGTGTCTTAACACTCACAAGATAGAGGCACAAAGAAGCTGAAGGACGAAATAACAGTGAAATCACAGTCAAACTAAATTAAAAAGCAAAAAAGGAAATATTGCGGTCTCTGTGAAAATCCACTTCTTCCTCGTGAACTTTTCAGTGCCGCCTTCCACCCCGCCTCACTTTGCGTCTTTCTTCATCCTTCTTTATCTTTCTTTCACCATGACTTCAGCTCTCGAGGCCGCCAGTCACTAATCCAAAAACAACATACAAGCGGCACTGACAAATCTAATCAAATCACATCAGGCCCCGACCAAAAGTTTCTATCTCTCTCTCTCTCTCTCTCTTAGCTTCGTGAGCAGGAAAATGACTTATCTGTTGCCAAAGGAATGTGAGTAATACTAAGAACAGGAGTTCCTCTTGAACAGAAACAAAATAAACACATCAGTGAAGATTAATCAACAGCGCCTACATCGTGACCAACACAATGACAGACAAGTGTTTTGGGGGTTTTTTTGCTTCACAATGAAGCATATCTCATTGGCTTATCGGCTTATCGACATCGACTGCGATGGCAATTCTCGGGAATGCCAATGACTCTTGAAACCTAATGATTCTTTCTAACGTTCTACCTCAATGTGTTCATGTCAAGCTAGAGTTTCAGGCTGCACAATAAAAGGCCATTTACCGCTTAGAACTGTATGGCCGTTTTTACCTACGGGGTTCAACCCCTACAACCCACATTACTCGAGTGCAGGTTAATCTAGTGGCTTCTCCTACTGCGACCATGGATATTCCAGGGCAATTTCGAGGGCTAAACTGAGGGAAAGTGGTGTCCTTGCAGAGGAAGAAGAGGAAGGAGGGGGGTGGGTCTATGCAATTTAATTTAAGAAATAAGACTGAGATGTTGATGTTGTCTGGAAAAGGGAGGGTGAGCTGACCAGTCTCTAAATCCAACTACCTGCTGTGGGTATTGTGATACGCCCACGCTGTCCAATTACTACGCACCAATTTGCACGGTCGGAGAAAGCACTCCAGCACCCCGATGTCGTCACTTCTTCTCGCCAGACGGCGGGATCGCCTGCACTCGCAGCTCATCACTCATGCATTGTTTCCTCGTCTCCACTCTTGCATCTTTTATAATGAGTTCCATGTGACGTTGTGCAATGAAACACCAAATCCAACAAGTGTCAGCCACATTCAGCATTCTGACTCAGACTCCGACTGACACTTCTGGGACTCGGCTTCGGGATACGGATCCCACCCCGGCAATGATGTAGTCTCAGGTCTAATTTATACATAACGTGTCACCTATTAACCAACATGCCATTGTAAAAGAATAAAACAGATCCACCCATTTTCTTGATTTGACTTTGTCCTCCAAATCTGTAAAATAATGTGGTGTGGGGGTGGTGTGGTATGGTTTAAGCAGCCACACCTGTCTTGGGTCTACGTAATTGGGTCCGGGATCAGGGTGGTTGCTCATCAGAGCAATCAATGAGCAACAGGTAAAACTCCCATCCCCACACACACACACACAGGGCGAGCCTCTGTGATCACAACGTTCCATCTGCTCCCAACTTGTTCCATCTTGCCAACTCTCCAATAAACTGGTATGTTTGCAAGATCTCAGCCTGTCTCTGTGTCAGAGGGCCCTGAAAACTTGGGTGGCGTGTGGCATGTGGATCTAATACACACCCATCCCCACACACACACACACACACTGGGAGAGCCTCTGTCCTGACATGTGTCTATCCGCTCCCGGCTTGTTACATCTTGCTTCTCTCTACAATAAATTGGTGTGTTTGCAACATCTCTGCCTGTGTCAGAGGGCAGGCAGAACTGCCACAAATAGTCACACATTTCTGTCTAAGATAGTGTGGACAAATTAAGAATCTATGGCCCAGGGTCTGCCTGGTCCATGTACCAAGTGCGTGTGCAGTTTGTTTCTATCACTGGAGCTATAGCTATAGATTGTTGCTGCTGTATAGTAGCCTTCTACATACGTGAGGAGTTGGGCAGGCGACAAAATATTTTTTTATCTGGGTGGTAGACAAAGCTTGTTAACCAGTACTCTATACCAGGGGTGCCCAAATTTTCCATTGTAGGGTCCAAACAGTAACCTAATAGTGGGCCACGGAAAAGCAAATCATTGTGAACAAAATGCAAAATAGTACTAAGGTAATATATAGATTTAGCCTTCTTCTATCTTTCATGATAAAACAAGATTTTTTTTTTCCGTCCAAACAATATATTGTAATTTTGTAAGGCACATACAAAAACGACAGCTGATATCAAAGTTTGAAAATACATTTTAAAAAGTCCAACTAGGAGTCGTGTATTAATAACACAAGATTATTATAAATAGAAGATTTTTGGCAAAGCACAACTAACACATGGGTGCCACTTTGGGCAGGTTGACCCTATACTGTTAATTTTGCCATCAGTCATAAACAATGGATTGTCCCAGGTCCAATAATGTACTGTGAATTTGCAATATACATTTGCAAAACAGTTTGCTGAAGTAAATAACTTATACGAGTTAGAAATTAGTTGTTGTTTAACTGTGGGCTCCAAACTTTAGGCCCCACTGGGGCCTGCCTGGGGCCACACTGAGGCCTGCCTGTGGCAACACTTATAGCCCACAGTAGGAAATTTTTAGCTCGCAGTTGGGCTTCATGGGACCATTATGGGCTTGTTTGCTGGGAGTTTCCTCAATAGTTAATGCTCACGTTAAATAATGTTATTAAAATTCATTTAAATGTCAATGATGAAAATAAGCAGCCCTGCTTCAACCCTGCATGTTATTCTGACATGATGAATTTGTCCTTTACTTTCCAGGGTCTTTCTCAGTGTGTGTGTGTGTGTGTGTGGTGTGTGTGTGTGTGTGTGTGTGTGTGTGTGTGTGTGTGTGTGTGTGTGTGTGTGTGTGTGTGTGTGTGTGTTTTATACTGTTCTACTTTCAGAACTTTCAGAATTGTACATACTGCCATTTTATGGAAATGACATGTTGCAAGAATTATGTTTAATATATTCTTTCTCTGCATCCCCTGCCAAGGTCTATCAATAGAGCTCACAGCAGCAGGTCACTGTGTCACCTTGTAACCCTTTTTTCGATGTGTGTGCACGTACACACACATGCGCTCTACTGACAGGAGGTCTAAGGACAGAAGGACAGAATTGTGGCTGACAGACATCCGTTGTGCATGCACCCCAACCCAGACACACACACACACACACACACACACATAAAACACTCTTCCAGCTGTTTCACCAGGGCGTCACAAGCCGATTTTGTATGACATTGCCGTGTTGTTGGTCCGTCCTCTATAGGGAAGATGAATTTTTAATTCAACAACTGGTAATAATCATTTCACCACTGTCTGGCCTGGAGCGTGTTTATCTCAATCAGTCAGTCCGTACTGTCGTTGAGGATCTTGTTATTAAGTGCGTACTTCGTGAGACTGACTGATTAAATAAAGGTAAACAACAACAACAACATTGAAACACAAGTCCGTAGAGACGGTAATTTATGATGTGTGGATGGACGTTTTAGTAATTATTTCTGCCTTCTGTCATCTAGCAATGAATAGTGAAGTGTTTGTACATTTGTGGTGAACGGTAATAGTTTATTTTTCCTTGTTTGGGCTCACTAGGGGAACGTATAGGTGAATGTGTGTCATATTTATTACAGCCTAAAACAAGGAGATATCAATTTTTTTTTCATTCCTGGCTCCCCAGTTTTCATTGTCATATTGCACACTCGATTCATGCATAGTGGGATCGTGCAACTTTATTTATAAACACACATTCTCTTTATGTGTGTAAATCCTATATGTTGAAATTTACATCTAAAAGTTAATATAATCCAATGATTCCCATGTAGAGCCACCCGAAAGTGATCTACATCTATTCCTCTCATCTATCTTCCTATTTCAACGACAATGTGTAGAGCCCAAAGAAATGTTAATTTTACAGTAATATATGAATCCATTTCCAACCCATTTAAATGACTGACATACATAGACCTGACAGTGGTTCTGCGTGTAAAGGAGAAATGCTTCCTTTAAAACTTAATTATGTTCATCTTCATATGCTTCTTTGTAGTAGCTATATTTGAATTAAGAGGGGTTTTTTTTGTCAGGGAGAGACAAGATAAGATAACACTTTAATGATCCGCAGGGGGGAATTCAGGATGGAAATAAGTTAACACGTTAATTAAAGCAAAATCAGATTGATTGAGAGCGGGAGCCGTCTCAAAAAAAAAAGAAAAATTAGCAGTGAACAAGAACATCCAATACAAACGTTCAAAGCTAATTACAGCATATAGTCATCAGCATGGTGGAGTCATTTCAATCAATACGAAATGAAATAAAGCAAATGTGCGGTCACCATGGAAACAGAACAACCAGTTGAGCGTGATTTTATGGGGGTGGGGGGGGGGGGCTGAAGTGTTGCAGGTCGCAATGAAGGGGTGGGTGGTGAGCAGCGAGAGAGGGATGAAAAAAAAGATGGAGTGGGCGAGCGTGTGGCTGGGAGTGGGAGGCAGAGAGCGATGGAGAGAGAGAGAGAGAGGAAGAGAGGTAGAGAAAGGAAGGGAGGGAGCGCCGACGGGCATAATCCGGATTAAATCAGTGGGTTTTGGACAATCCCGAGTTAGGGCCGACACGTCCATGCCAGCAAAGCACCCCTCCCTCCGTCCCTCCCTCCTTCCCCCCCGCCTCCACCTCCTCCCCTCCCCCCGCTGGACCTCCCACCCCCTTGCCAAAGCCGAAGCCCAAATCGGCCTCCCTGGCACATGCCAGAGGCCTACATGACACACAAGCAGAGAGCACATGGCCGGCACAGGCTACAGAAACGCATGTCGCTGCACAGCACATACTGTATGCCCAGGAAATGAAAACAAGCCCAAGAGAAAAAGGAAAGAAACTCTTCAAAAGAAACTCTTCAAAGACTACCTGTGACATCTCCGATGCCACAGGTTGTCAAATGATGAGCGCAAGATGGAAGAGAATGAATGAAAGGAAAGGTAGGTCAGAGGTCTGAGTCCAAAGGTGTCCACCTAGGTTCCACTTTGGGTCACTTTAGGTTCTGGGGCTGGGAGTTGCCCTCTCTTGTTCTCTTTCTGTCGGTCACACCTTTCCACGGCTGGCCTGGAGAGAAGGGCCGATGTGAATGTGGCCCGTTTCCCAACAGTCAGGCACTTGTTTGTCAACACACGCGGCGGGGTGTAAAAATATTGTCGCACACCGTCTGGTAAATCACAAACACGCACAATCTGGGCGCGAGATGTGAGCTCCTGCTTTTGGCGTGCGCCTGCATTTCATTCCCTTTTTCTTCTCTTGGAGTAAATATAGCAACGGCGGGACAAACGCCGCTCGAGCACACGTCTGTATGTTTGGGCGGACCTTCCGGCTGCTGGATGGTGTTTTTGAGTTTGGATGTCCACTATGTGTAGTGGCACATGTTAAGTGACAAATGACATATCAGCTCACAGTACATGATGCATGCATGTTGGACAAGTTATCAGCTTCTTGATTAGATTATCAGGTATGTTGCCTGTCTCACCTAGTCTCAGTCAGTTGGGAATTAATCAGGGACAAAATGTGCTTTTCATCTTCAAAGAGTAAGATACAGAAGTGGTGGTGGATAGGGAAGGATGGAGTGTGTGTGTGTGTGTGTGTGTGTGTGTGCGTGTGTGTGTGTGTGTGCGTGCGTGCGTGCGTGCGTGCGTGCGTGCGTGCGTGCGTGCGTGCGTGCGTGCGTGCGTGCGTGTGTGTGTGTGTGTGTGTGTGTGTGTGTGTGTGTGTGTGTGTGTGTGTGCATGTGTGCGTGTGTGCGTATGCGCATGCGTGTGTGTTTCCATTGAGAAAACCAGGGATTTTCATCCGTCGTCATGGCTGACTGCAAAGCCAGCTTGATGTGTGCAAGCAAAACTGCCTGATAGTTCACATCTATTTTTTTTAAGGATGATAGTGGTTTATCCTCCTCGGATAATCGTTTCATTTAAAAGCCAATATGCACCTGTACTTGTACACACTTGCACCCTTGACGCATGATGATGGATGGGTTTTATCGATAAATCCGCAAGAATGAAAACGTAAAGAGTTAATGACCAGCCTCCTGTGTGTGTGTGTGTGTGTGTGTGTGTGTGTGTGTGTGTGTATGTGTGTGTGTGTGTGTGTGTGTGTGTGTGTGTGTGTGTGTGTGTGGTACGATAAACATAGTTCGAAAAGTTGTGCTTGTTGGCTGTCAGGTGTTCGACCTCCCATTGGCCAAGCTGTACTGACAGTGCTGTGATAGCCGAGTATTGTCTCTGCTGTATGTATTATGTTAAAGAGCTTCATTTGCGAAACTCAATCTTATAAATAAAGAAATATAATAAAGTCGCGAATATGTTGAATCGTGACCCTGAGTTGTGGGACACGTGGTATCACCAGATTCTGGAAAATACACAACCCCATGGGACACCTTGCTGTAAAGCTGTCAAGTTCAAGTTCAAGTTCAAGAGATTATTTGTCATATAAATATACATACGGTCATACATATATGCAGTGAAATGTCATGACACCCATGGACGTCAAGGCAGTCAGTGCTAAGGTAAAAATCAATACCCGATCCCATTTCAGAGATCCTTGCTTTATCACTTGCGTTGTTCTTTTTGGGACGGCTAATAGTCCCATTTTGCAGCAGAAATTACCTTACACAATGGCCCCAAAGGGGTCCTTCTTTGCGGTTGGAGGGGACGCGGTGTGGATTCAAAATTGTAAATACTGTATATGCAATCCTATATATACATTGTATACTGTATATATCATGGGGAAGGAGGTATGGAGAAAGGGAGGGCTTGGATGAATATGTCACTAGGCGTCCTTTAAAATTCTCTTGGGGCGATCTGCAGGGACCAAGACACAATCTGACGACACCCTTGTACACACACACACACACTGCACACACACACACACACCCTCCTTTCCTGCTCCCTCTGTTTGTTTCGCATCTGCGAGAGCGTAACGCGCGGCCAAGATAAGGCTCGCCCTGCATAAACAAAATCGTCCGCGGGCTCCTCCGCGGGCTTGGGGACCTCGTAAATAAAAGCACATTAATCCGGAGGTCGTGCGAAATGACTTCACACAATAGACTGCAGCTCGTGGGCCCGTGGGAGACACCCAAGGCCACTGTTTTCTTACGCTCATTAGCTCCAGCCTTATTTATTAATTCTAATGAGCTGGTACAGTACGTCGCACAGGCTCACACACACACACACACACACATGTGCACACACACACACACACACACACACACACACACACACACACACACACACACACGCACGCACACACACACCTCTCCAGAGAGGGAAGGCGTTGAAGAAGGGTGTTAGACTGATCGTACGCATACCAGCGTCAAGATGCCACACGTGCACATGCACATGCACTCTCTGACCCACAGCTACAGATCCTATACAGTATATAAGAGCACCCGTCTACTGCTAATGAGCTGTGTTTTGACACGAGGATGGAGAGGAAAAGATTCATTTTTCTTAAATACCGACTTTCAGATACAGTTGAAGTGATTGGGAATGGCCTTTGTCACATTTTTTTATGTGCGTTGGTCCTCGATCTCAGTATTGCCTCAGTAATTACAAAAGCAATGCTGTAAATCAGCATGATTTGAACAGCGTAATTACTATCAGGGGGTGACTTTTAATAGCTCACTGAATCAGAGAATGACGAACGACTCCTCAAGGAATCCTCGCCGCTCTGGTTGTTCACTTAGCCTTCAGGTCACCGTGGCAGGTGAGTCCATTTGTATTGCAGATGGATGGGGCCTAAAGACTTTTTCATTAGCTGTGCTGTCTTCTGTCAAGCTACCCTTCGTTTCCCATTATCGGGAATCGATTCCCGTTTAAAAAAAGGAGGAGCGAGGATGCATTTGCATGCTTATCAGTCGCCGACTTGACCGATTGCGAGCGCTCGCGACTCCTAAACCCGAGCCCGTGGAGTGCGGAGCGAGAAGCAGGGTGAGGGATGTGTCGGCGGCGGTGGGCGAGCGAGTGCTCCATCATGGCGCATCCTCCGAGACGCTGTGTCTGCCAGCGGGAGGACTGGCCCCTGCGCTCCATCAGATGCTGCTGGGGAAGACTATTTACACCTGGCAAACCGCCACATAATGGCAGGAATAAATCACAGCCAGCAGGTGTACGCAAACATAACACACAGATACGTGCGCACACACACACATGCACACGCACACAGACAACCACACATGGACACACGCAGATAAGGTGGAACTCCGGCCCAGCACACACACACACACACACACACACACACACACACACTTACACATGCGTAGTTTACACAAGTATATGAATCCACATATATAATCAGCGAAAAAAAGGTAAACATACACATTTTCTAACGCCACACTGATTCCTGGATCAATATTTAGGTTGTATTTGTTTACATGTGCGTCCGAAGCTGAGGTGTTTGCAATGCTTTAGCTGGGACCGGGGAGGTCCCATCTCTCTAATACCAACATCCCAAACAAGTGCATACAGCAGCACAAACCAATCTTGGCAATAGAGGGGACAGTGCGTCGCCTCCTGTAATCTTACACTAACACGTGTGTTAGATTCCCGTTAATGTGTTTGTGACTCATGTATGACAAATCGCCTCAAGCCTCTGGGGCCGTTGTCACGGTGGACTCAGGAGAACACACACTGGCATCGCTTCAGGGGCCGATGCCGGGTACACGACCTATTGGCTGCTGCCTTCTCCCGGCTGATGCCGTCCGCCGGCCAATGGGATGCTCCCGTTGCACCAGGATTAAACTACGTTCATAAATGTCATCGCTAACGGTTCACATTAGATGCTTCGGAGCAGCAAAAATAATGCCCACTTAAGTATGGAAATAGTGACATTTTGACGCCGCGTTTTATTGATTCTCAGTCATCTGTCAGTCCATTTGTATCATTTTGATCGGCAACGGGAATAGGAGATATTTTCACACTTAATCCTTCAGACCACTGTGATTCCGGAGGCCCAGATAGAAATATCTGAAACAGGAAAATTAATATAAATTCAACTAAAGCCCATTGGCACCAGTTGGCAAAGTCTGTCGATCAATTGATCTGTCAATCCTTCCATTTGTTTACAGATGTGGAACGGCAAAGAGCTTAGAGCAGGGGGCGGGGAGAACCTCTGGCCCAGAGCCGTTATAATTTTTTTTTTTTTTCGTTTGGAAAAAGTTCGAAAAATAGGAAAAAGTTTGGAAATTTCCAATAGTGTTTGAAAATCTTCTTGGGAAATTATAAAACGGACCATTTTTTTACTTAACACTTACAATCGTTTCCTGTAATAACAGTCTGTTTTTCAGTGGTTCATTGTTGTCTAGGGACAGCTATCCAACACTGTATGGAATTATAAATCCGGCGCTAAACAGGAAGGAGGTTTGCCATCCCTTATCCCTGATTTAGGGCGATGACCCAGAAATATACTGTGCGGTGCTTATGTCCAATTATTTATTTAACATTACATGACATTAGGTCATTGATCTTTTGTCCAAAGCGACTTACAATAAGCACATTTCTTTGCAGTGTCAAACCCACTGTATGTCACAGTCGCAGCTAAACCTTCTCCAGGAATAAGCAGCACGAGTAGAGTTAGATAGAACACTTTTTGAATTAAACCGTAGCTAGTCTACATTCTAATGCAGACTATGGTGGTCCAGCGAACGTCCTCGATTGATAATCTTAAATCTGACATCGAGCCTTCTGAGCGTAGGAGCCTCGTGACGCCTTATGACGAGGAATCTTTTCGCAAATAGCATTGCAGAAAAGTGCCTCAGAAGGGCTACGGCCGCGGCGTGCTTTTTAAGTGGACGTTCCGGTCTCGCTCCGTCCCACTCGGCCCGTCCAGGTCTCCACATCCAGCGGCATCTGGTGAGGTGATGCGCCAACGCCCCGCAGTCAGAGGCCATGTGTCTGCTCACTTGTCTGTGAATAACCGCGCTTTCCAGTTTACCCTTCACACTCTCGCTCTCTCTCTCTCTCTCTCTCTCTCTCTCTCTCTCTCTCTCTCGCTCTATCTCGCTCTATCTTCTTTCCTCCCACGTCTGCTCTTCGTCTCTCACTGTCCCCACAGTCCGACAACTCTCTTTCTCTCTCTCTCTCTCTCTCTCTCTCTCTCTCTCTCTCTCTCTCTCTCTCCCCCGCTGATACCGTCTCTTGTGCTCTCCTGTCTGCCCTTTCTCCTTGCCGACCATCTCTGTTTTCCCCTCCCTCTTTCTCTCTCTCTCTCTCTCTCTCTCTCTCTGTCTCCCTCTTCGTCTGTATCCCCGGAGCAGAGTATGACTAGTCCAGCTGACGAGTGACACAGTGCCGCCAGTGCCTCATGAATGAGAAAACCACACTGACCGATCATTCATAACAAAACACGCTCGGATAAATGGCCCGCTGTGCGAATTGTCAGAATAAAAGTCATTTCAGGTGAGTAAACACATGTGTACATAAATAAAAAGAATTTAAAAAATGAAAAACGCGTAAATAACCGCAAAGTTAGTTTGAACCTCCTCGGCAGGCTGACTTTAATTCAATTTGTCATTTAAAGTCAGAGGGCCGACGTGTCCCCAAGGGACTTGTGTAACTTGCTTAACTCAACTGTCTCTAAAAACCGAGCTCGGGCTCCTGGTTTCTCCCCAGGATTCCCGACGGGACGAGAAGAGACCGAGAGAAATATCTATTTTTGCCTTTGGTAAGATCATGTTTAACATTGTGTACCGGGCTCATGAATAATTTGTTGCTCCCCAGTCTGGAAGAGTGACTGCGATGGGAAGGCAACATGATTTCTTGAATTCGGCGTGAATCGAGATCTCCTCAACCGTGCTCCAATGTGAGAGGACAGAGGTAGAGGCACGGCATCCTATTGTCTCGAGTAGTGACTTCATGCTTAAGGGGGGGGGAATGACATAGAGAGAGAGAGAGAAAAGGGGAGGGAGAGAGAAGGAGAGCGAGAGAGCGAGAAAGAGAGGGAGGAAGAGGGAGAGTGAGAGGGGACAGGAGATAATAGTCGTCCGGAGAATGTAAGCGACTGTGACTGCGACTGTGTAACCAACTGTGTGGAAGAAAAACACCAAGGCTTCCTGTCCATCTATGTTCTATCGGCTACCCTGAGGTGTCCGCTCTGAAGCCCGTGCTTGGACCAATAGAATCGTGGCGTGCTCTGCGTAAGCCCCCCTCCTCCCCTCCTCACCCTGTCATTCAGTGGGATTAAACAAGCCAAAGCCCCCTCACCCTCACCCTTCCACCGGCCACTTTTGACCAGGACTCGCTGACTAGAAGGGATATTTTTACACGCGCACTTGTGATCCGTACACCTACTTTACATGTGCACACCGGCACTCTATGCATCGTGAGACAAATCACACATCACACATCACACAACGAAACAAACAGCACATATGTATATGCCCATGCACGCCTGCATGTGTAATGGTGGCGTGCACAAGACAAAATTGCCCCGTGCAAAATTGCACAGGACAAAACGCACCTTCCGATCATAGTAGAGTGCTGCTGGACAGCGGCCTCCAGGAGGCGTTCCAGGATGGTCCATTCTCCCATGGCTGGGCTCAGGAGGCATCCACCAGGCGCAGGAAATCAGCGAGGAGTCACTTCCTCCTGGGCGGGGGCGAGGACGGAGGGTTGACGGAGTTGACGTCCGGGCTTCCCTGTTGTCTTTTGTCGCCCCACAGGTCCACTCCAATGGGTTTTTGGGCGAGATCGGTAGAAGGAGCCAGTCTTGAGGAATGGCTCCGTGAAACCGAAGTGTGTGTGTGTGTGTGTGTGTGTGACCTAATGTCCAGGTGTTTACTTCGGGAGGAGTTGTGATGACCGAGGCGTCTTGTAAAGGCTCCTCGGAGACGCCCCCATCGTAGCTGGCGTTCTCTCTGAATGTCCTGCGCTCTCACAGAGTTGTCCTAAGGCACAGCAATATGGATTCCACTAGAGCAGGTTTGTTTTTGAAGCACATGGGTGGACACACATTCAATTGTACTGTGTGTGTGTGTGTGTGTGTGTGTGTGTGTGTGTGTGTGTGTGTGTGTGTGTGTGTGTGTGTGTGTGTGTGTGTGTGTGTGTGTGTGTGTGTGTGTGTGTGAGTGAGTGAGTGTGTGTGTGTGTGTGTGTGTGTGCCAGCGTTCCCGCCCCCCACCTCCCCCAGCCGCTGGTCGAGGCACGCACCTGTCGGTGCCAATGTGCAGTCCAGTGGTGCGGCTTACCCCTCAGGGGACCCCTCACCCCTTCCGCTTCCCCGGCTACACTCCCCCAAACAGCAGCCCTGTACTTTGGATGTGGTCGCACCCGTGTCCCCACCTGGTCTAACACACACACCCGCACACGTCCTCCACCACCAGGAACAAAAACAACTTCCACCGCAGCGCTGACTCTCGGCAGGTCGTCTTTGTCGGAAACATCACACTCTCATAGCCGGTGAGTTACGAGCGGTGCCCGTGGTCGGTGCAAACAGGAATTCATCACTCTCACACACACACACACACACACACTCGCTCGCTCTCACACTCATTCTTTGACAGCATCCCTCGTGTGTGTGTGTGTGTCGCCGGGTCCATGTGCTCCAGCCGTCCTCAAGTAACCAGGAGGGGTCGGTGTCCCCGCTCCCACCACTCCTCCATCCTCCTCCTCTTCTTTCCACTCCCTCTTCCTTGTTTTAATCCAGGAGAAACAGGACAGAGACTCTCTCTCTCACGCTCGCTCTCTCTCTCTCTCTCTCTCTGCTTCCAGGGGATTTCTCCTATCGCCTCACGTTTTCCAGTTTTCTACGCTGTCTCCGCTCTCCTTCTCGCTCTCTCTCTCTCTCTCTCTCTCTCTCTCTCTCAGCCCAGTCTTCCTCTTCCTCCTCTGCTTCCTGCTTGTCTTCCTCCTCCACCTCCGCTGCCGCCTCCTCTCCTCGTGCCGTTCACACACCGTCAAGCATTGCAGGAGTGAGGCACCCCCTCGCGTGCTCGCTCTCCCGGCTCGCCTCCTCGATCTGCTCACTCCGCTGGAAACCGCTGGTTGCTCGTGAGGGTACGCTCTCTCCACGTCACTCCTCCCCTTTCTCTCTCTCTCTCTCTCTCTCTCTCTCTCTCTCTTGCCTCTCCCGCTCCCTCTCTTCCCCTCTTCTCCGTTAGTGTGGCAGCGGAGTGAAAGCCTCCTACTCTTTCCTCCTCCTTGTCGTCCCTCCCGTCATCATCATTATTATACTTCTCTTCTCTGCTTACACGCTCCCGTCGCTCGCACCTTTCCACCTGCCTCTCTCTCTCTAACTCCCCGTCTCACACACACACACGCACACACACACATACACACACACTCTCCCGTACACTCGCTCCGCCCGTAGGCAGCCAGCTCGTGCGCGTGTCCAGAGGATTAGCGAGGGGAATCATCTCTCCGCTCCTCCCTTCACCCTCCCTCCCTCCTCTCCCTCACTTGCTCACTCTCCCGATCTCTACTGTTTATCCCCGCCACCGCCATCACATCTCTCACTATTGCACTCCGCATCGCCACACAAACCACATTACACTCCCTCACGCCATGAAAAAGTCACCGACTTCTAGTTGGCGCTCATGGAAAAAAAAATACCACACCACTCACAGTGTGTGTGTGTGTGTGTGTGTGTGTGTGTGTGTGTGTGTGTGTGCGTGTGTGTGTGCGTGTGTTTGTTCCACAACTGTGGGGTCATAGATAGTGGTCCAGAGAACACTGTGCTTGCAATGAGGAATGGGCGGCGGTGCACTGAGGCTATGCAAGGATAGTGCAACAGAAAGGGGAGGGCAAGTTTCAGAGAGAGCTAGAGAGAGAGAGAGAGAGAGAGAGAGAGAGATAGAGAGAGAGAGAGGGGATGGGGGGGGGTTAGGGTTGGCATCAAAATTTGGAGTAATTTACCCAGTTGGGTAGATGTTACCTCTGAGCATGCAAACCTCCTTTAAAAAAGAGCTAAACGTAAGGACCGTGTTTTCGCCATGTTAACATCTGTGCACTGTGTGATTTTGGGGCGGCCCCATCTGACATCATTTCCTTCACCTCCATCGCTGGTTACACCTCTGGCGGGGCCCACCGAGGCATAAAAACGACAAAGACCTTCTCTGCAGGTGAGCTCGTTCAAGGGGATGCTCCCTACCTGGAGGCTTATGTAGTATTATGGAGAAACGGCGAAGGAGATAATGGATGACGGCGCAGAGTCCTAATCTTTTCCGCCCCCCACTCCCCGCAAACGCAATCTGGCAAGATCTGTGTCCCACACGTGAGGAGATAAAGGGGGCGGGCGGCACACAATTTTATTCTAATCTGCCTCTGTCTGGCAAAAACATTGTGTAGCAATGGACAGCCCACGGGGGATGGACAACCAGGCCAGATGAGGGGGAGGTAGGTACAGTAGGTAGGGAAGACGGATGAATCACTCAGGTCCCAGTGGAAAAGGAGACATAATGTGGTCAGACAAAGCAGAGAGTGGGCGTGACCGCAAGGTGTACCCTCCATAGCAAGCACCCAGGACCTTGAATATGGTAGGGCGACTCCGCAGTTTAATTTTTGGGCAGCCAAGTGGGTTTTTTTAAGGGTTGGGCTGAGGGGGCGCCGTGCAGCTTGCTGTAGGTGAAAGATTACATTTTCCACAGTGATTAACAGATAAGAGGCTTTGGCATGGTGTCAAGCGCCATAGGACGCTTCGCCCTTGTCCACACTAGCAGGACACTGAAGGCAATAATGGTTTAAGCAAGTGAGACATGCCCGGGCCTTTTCCGTGCGCTCGAGTCCTGGCAAAAAAAAATGTTTTTTTGGTATATTCACCAAGCATCACTTCCTTCATACACGTAACGGATCTCAAGGAACATTGAACTGCTGTTTATTCTACTTATTCTACTATATCCGCCGCACCAAACTCAAAACCTTGTGTGAATTTAAAAAAGGGGGGGGGTGCGTGGGGGGATTTTGACGACACTGTGGTAGGTTCACAAAAACACTGTGGTTATCGATGAGAAGGATTAGGAGAGGGTTGAATCAATTTTTAAGAGATGTTTACAACCCCTCTTCCTTTGAATATGTGACATGCAACCCGTCCATGTCTTCCGGCAGAAAATTGTATACAAATGTCAAGTTTTTTTTAAATAAGATCAATAAAAAAACAACTTTCTTTATACTCAATATTTCAAAAATCCAGAGGAATTTGTTGATTGGTATATATACATATATGTGGTTTCCCGATATGTATATACACCAATTAGCCACAACATTAAAACCACCACTATATATTGTGTAAATATATATATATATATATATATATATATATATATATATATATATATATATATATATATATATATATGCGCATGCTGCCCCTCATGCCGCCAACATAGCTAACACAACACAGCTGACCCGTTGAGGCATGGACTTCACAAGACCTCTGAAGGTGTCCTGTGGTATCTGGCACCAAGACGTTAGCCTGCAGATATTTTTAAGTCCTGGAAGTTGTGAGGTGGGGCCCCCATGGATCCGGCTTGTTGTTCCAGCACATCCCACAGACGCTTGATTGGATCGGACCCCAGGTGTATTCCTCAGACAATTCTCCCTTGTTTTATTTCCTCCCCTGGAGGGCACCGTCTTCAGTCTGCACATTCTGTTCACTCTGTACCATCTTGTGTCGTCTTGCCTGTGGTCTTATCTGCAGCCGTGTGTCCCTCGCCTTCTCTCCTCTTCAGCTTTCCCTTTTCTTAATTAAGAAACTCCTCTCTGAATAATTAAGTCAGTCCTGTTCCACTTTTCAGAGTGTGTACGGTACTCATTTTACTTCTGCAGAAATAAAGTTCTTTGAAATCTCCGTGTGTCTCCTGATAGCGGAAACAGGTTCACGGAAATTATCAGACAGTTGACATTTGTAAAAATGGAGAAAAGAATATAAACTGATGCAAAACACTTGTGAATTGAACGGACAAACAATATTATGTGTTTTAATTACTTAATAACTTTTTTTAATGGGGTAGAAAACTGCAAGGTACTGTTAACACAGTGATTGCAAACAACTTGAGACCAATACAGCATGAAAAAGCAAAAGAATGACTGCCACGTATGATGGCAGTCCTTTTATTTCTGTTTCCATGCATGAAAAGTTTTGGTGGCTGCGAACGTAGCCGGGGTTTCCAACGGTGCTCCAGTGAGATGCCATTAGGTGATCGCTTTGAACGACCTCTTCTCCACATACTTGACCTTGAGCCTGGGCCTGAACCTAAAGTGGGGCAGCAGAAGTGAGAGAGATATGAGCAGGTGAGTGAGAAAGAAATTCAGTCGTCCCACCTACTGTGTACGTTCCAACAGTGACAACATTAACTTGACACCGGGAGCAAGTTGGTGTTATTTAATGAGACGGGGCAAGATCCTTACTTCACTCTCTCCCGGGGCTCAATCAGGTTCCTCTTCTGCAGACTCTTGAAGCGGTCCTTGAGGACACTGCCCTCTGGCTGCAGCAGCGCAGCGTGACAAGAGAAGCAGAGTGTAGAGAAATCCATGAACAGTCAAGGCGCGCACACGCACGCACGCGCACGCACACGCACGCACGCGCACGCACACGCACACGCACACACACACACACACACACACACACACACACACACACACACACAATATAAAACAATAAATTAACCTTACCTTGAGTTTGCGTAGGGAGCCCGACAGCTCATTTGTCAGCTGAATCTCAAGGTCTGGCGCCTGGAACCTAAACATGAGGAACAGACAGGGATAGATCAATTCCTGCTACACTACACACCCATCTAGTCCTAAACATTTAAAATAGAAAAAGGGGAGCACCATCCCTTTTCCTGCAACATTGACAAATATATTATCAGAAAGCTGTTCAGTCATATTTACAATCTTTTCCCCAAACTTTATGAGTACAGATGTAAAGCATTAATATCGACGTGATTCAAAACCAGAAATAAATTGACGTACTTCAGTCTGCCCAGACGCCTTGGCATGGATTTCTGGGCCTCCGTCTTGGCCTTGCGCCGCGCCTGCCTCGCCTTGGTCCTCGCGTCCCGCTGCTTGAGGGACGCCTTGATGGAGCGCAGCTGGAAGAGCTGCTGCTGCTGCCCAGTCTTCTCCTTCTCCACCTGCCGTCTCTGCTCCTGTGGTGGGGGAGTAGAAGCAGGGTTCAGTTTGGCATTCAAGTACTGTTTTTTTTAACATTTATTTATTTATTTTTTTGGAAGGGACAATCTTTTCATTTCAAGGACTTCACAAGAAACAAATAAGCAACTTTCAATGTGACCTTTACCAACTGAAATATACTCTTGGTCTTTATGTCAATTATTGATGCTAGTATATCTGCGATATATCTATTATTAATCTCATCTTCATCCACTTTTATAAGTGTCTATTTCCAACCATGAAGGATTCAATTTACATTTCCCTGGCCACATCTATGTCGTAAAAGTGATTCTGGAAACATTTTATTACATTATGATTTAAATACCAAAACAAGGGGGATTGTCGCAGGTTTTCAATTGTGGCATTTCAGCACAAAATGTGCTGTTTTCAAGGTATTCCGGTATTTAAACTTCTGGGGATTAAATTCAAGCACCTCGAGGACCTGGTAAGAACCCTGTTGCAATTAAATATTTCCATATCTAGTGGTCATAGTGTTGCAATTCAATATTAAAATTTGACCCATTTTTCTTAACACAGATCCTAGTCAAGTGGTGAGTTTTGAGCCTTGGTTAAATTACAACGCCACAATCGGTTCTACCACACCGTCACCATCCTCAGATCCCAGGAAACCGTTCACACAACAAGTCTCCTGAGCTCCACTGGAATCTTCACATTCCTAACACAGGAATACTGGGAGCGCAAGGATGGGATCATCACTGGACTTATGCAAAGTGCAATACTGTGGTCGACAACGTACCCGGTTTCCTATTGTATGACAGTATAATGTAACAGGCACGTCAAATCAGGCGGTGTCCATTTCTTATATGCGAGCAGTCGGTAGAGTAAATAGCCATTCCACTTCAACGGCCAAGAAAGTGCAAGTACCTGGATCTTCATCAGCCTCTCTCTCCTCCTCTGTTTCTCAGTCTTCTTCTCTGCTAAAGAGATAGCCCCCACCGGCATGTCATCCTCCTCTCCCTCGTCTCCCGCCGCCGCCTCATCCTCATCCTCCTCTTCGACCAGACCTTCCACTTCCTCCCGGAAGATCGTCTCCTGCAGGAGAACAAATTACACGAAAACACCCAATGGAGTCCAAGATTCAATTTGCGGAGGCACATTAAGCTGCGAGGCAGACTGGTGCGTGGACATGACAACGTACCACCGTAGCCTTGTCTTCTTTGTTGACGGCCAACTGTCTCTCTATTTTGCGTTCGGCTTTATCCCTTTTCACCTCCACCGTGTGAGCCTCCAGCAGCAAGGCCTGGGAGAGCAGAGCAAGCGACAGATAAGTGGGGGTGAGGGAGATGGCAGGAGCAGGGTGTTCTCAGGAAGAGGGAGGAGTAATGCTATAGTGACCTGGTGGGAGAAGAAGTCTGGGTTGTAGGATCCTCCCGGAGCGATAACCTCCACCGCTGGGAGCAGGGACGGCTTCTCGCTCAGTTGCTCGGGGCGCTGGGGAGACCGACAAAAGCCACATTGGACGGACGGACGGACACACACACGTGTCATTGGTCTCAGTGACAGAGATTCATGGGTTCCAACTACAGAACCCAAGTCTTAACACAGTTTCTCCTCAAGTGTTAAAATCCCCTAATTCCAATGGCCGCCAAAAGGAGTTTAATGGCCAAATGTGTGTTTTACACCTTACCTTGACGGCCTTCTTCCCAGTCTGTTGAAGGTACCATTGGTCACGAGTTTCTTTCTCTGTAGACACAAGGCATAGAACAAATGTGTGACAATGTAGTGGGATGTTTTACATTTGGACTAGATCTAATTAAAAGTAGGCGATGTGTGGTTTACAGGCTAATTGGGCCTTTATTTGCCTATAGACTGAAAACCTGCACCAGCATCTTCCTTGGTTCAAGGACACCATTTAAAAAAATAAAATACATACACCTGTATTTGAGCCTGCACAGGTGCGTTCCTGGACTAGGAATACTGAGGTTTAGTCAGCTAAAACCAAAAATACAAAAAAAAAAAGAAAAAAAAGAAACTTAGACCACAAATTAACGAAAAGGCAGGGACCTTGCAATTCAATACTTCCATATCTATCATACAAAGTTGAAAGTATTGCGACTTTGAGTGTTGAAATTCAATGACAATTTCTTATAATTTGCTTTTTTTTTTTTTTTCATTTTAAACACAGCTCCAAGTCAAATTGTGGTGAGTTTTTCAGTTTTCAAATTAGAACGCCACACTCTGTTCTACCACTGCCACCATCCTCAGATCCCAGGAAACCGTTCACACAACAAGTCTCCTGAGCTCCACTGGAATCTTCACATTCCCAACATGGGAATACTGGGAGCGCAAGGATGAGATCATCATTAGACAGAGGCACCCAACACACAGACACCCACACAACTTACTCTCTTCTCCCCAAATGTCGAAGTAGTCCCTCTGTGGATTGTTGTTGGCTTCTGTTGCGGTGGTCTTCGTCGTCCTGGCGACCAGACGTCTCTTCATGAGCAGCTTCTGTTTCCGAGGCAACTTGCCCTCTGCGGCCAGCTGCGTCGCCTTCTTCGCCTTGTGACGGAGCTTTTTGGCATTGGGCTGCTGGTGAGCCAACACACTGGAGGGAGGAGAACACGTTTACAAAGCTACAGATCAATAGAGATTAGAGCCTTGAACGTTTAACTAGGTGCATAGATTCACTCTATTCATTGCAATGTACCAGCAGCGCACATCAAAACAATAGGCAGTGATAAACAATAACATTTAAATACGAGACAGTGGAAATATAAGGTTGGGGGGCACACACAATATAAAAAATTGGAAAATGGAAAATAAACCTCAGCATTTTTATCAGTAAAAACCGAATGAAGAATAAAGAAATAAAAATAAAAAAACGGTCAAAAATAAACATTAACAAATTCACACTTCTGGTCATTGTAAAAAAAAATAAAATAAAAAAAATTGTGGAAACAAAAGTGGAAATGCAATACAGGATCCTGGCTTCTCAAAATGAAATTCAAGGACTGTGGAGTACTTTTTAAGCACATTTTAGTTATTTTCATGGACAAATATTATACATTTTCAATGTGATCTTTAGTATTTAAAAAATAATATGATTTTAGTCTCATTTTCTATTACGTATATTAGTACATATATTATTAATATTGTTGTCATTTACTATCATAATTGTCTACTTCCAACCATGCTGGATTTTATTTACATTTCCCAGGCTTCATCTATGTCGGAAAAAAATCAATTCCGGTGCTACGATTTGAATAACAAAACCCGGAATATCACAGGTTTCCAATGATGGTTTCCAAGAACCTTTCAAGCACATCAGCACAAAGGGGGCTTTTTTCAAGCTATTCCAGTACTACAATTTCTGAGGACAAAATTCAAGAACTTCAAGGACTCGGTAAGAAGCCTGGCAGTGACATTTTCACTGTGTGTATTTTCCAATCTCAGGAGAACGACCCTCTGTAATCTCGGGTTCAAACACTTATTCTAGAGTAACAATAGGTAGATGGGGAGCCGTGTGGAGAAAAACAACCTGATGGTGCTGTTGGCATATAATAGTCAAACCTGGTCTTCTGTGTTGTCTACGTAATTGATCAATTCTTAAGTTAACTGTATCAAAGAAGAAACGTTGTGTTTACCGTCTTTTTGCAAACTTACTTTTTGGGCGATGGGACAAGGGAGTTGTTCTGCAGTATAAGGTCGACCTTCAAGGGACGTGACACTTTCCTTCTCCCCAACTTCTCTTTGGCAGGGGGTACCACTTCACAAGGAAGAGATACCAAGAACATCACAGTAAACAGATAATGAGAAAGCAGTTATTTACACAAAATCGCTACTGAAATCATATGTTGTTGGTAGTTGAGAGCTTCATGCCCCATAGCCCCCTGTGGTGTCCATAGGCTTAGTACAATAAAATACATCCCACAGTATTTCAATTGTTTACCGTTCTGAGTTGAATCCTTCTCGTCTCCGACGTCCAAAAAGAATAAAGTGTCGTCAGATCTTTCAGATATCAGGCCTCTGCGACACAAAAGAACAGACGTTGATGATATTTGGGGGCGTTTCGGTGTTAAAGATACTCACGTCATACACATGCGGTGCAGGGAAATGCAAAAAGGGCAACTCCAAAGGCTGTGCAAAAGGTATAGAGTAAATAAAATATGAAAAATAATAATGCACAAATCTGAAAATATGTATATCCGAAAACGAAAACGTAAAATACAAGCAAAAAATACAAATGGCGAAAGGGAAATGTAAACATAGGGCAATGGGGAAATGTGTGGCCTCAACCCCCACTCCAAACTACCCCTCAGTGCTTGACCAGGTTATTCGGAAGAAATCCACAGCGTAAAATAACTCGTCGCGAACGTTTCAAATGTGTAATAATCGTCATCAGAAATGTTCGCACAGGAAGCACCGCCACTCTAACCCACGTACCCCGTCGTCCTCTCCTGAAACCGAATGTCTTCCAGAAAATCTTCAACATCCTGAACGTCGCTGTGCTTATTCCAGTTCTTCTTCTTGTTCTTGTTCAAGCGTTTTCGTTTGCCGCTAACCAAATCCTCGGGCTTCAGGGACGCATTCAAAGTCATAAACCCAGGCTGCGAGACCGCCACGCGTTTCAGTCGCCTGGCCGCCGCCATGTTGGCCGAGTGGGTGTGACGTCACGAGGCTTGTTGTTTAGCAATGCTGCGTTCAGTTGAAGTCGGAACTCGGAAGAATTCCTCACCGGCCGTTTAACCCAAGCGAGAACCTCGGGTTTCGAGTTGGTCGAGAAAACAGAGCCGGTGTCACCAGCAACGCGGCGTCACACACCGTTTATGACGAAGTTCCCCCGGCATGGGTTTACAAAACCCAAATATATTTCCCGTGCAGAGAAAGTAGAACACATTTTGCTCGCAATAACTATATACTCGGAATTACCGTTTTCTTTGGAATGCAGCACAAAAGCTTGACTGCGCCACCACTTGGGCTGTTAAGACGTTTGACAAATGTAATAAATAAATAACACAGAAATGAGTTACGGGGCCGTTTTTCCTCTGTCAAGTGTTATAACTCTGGGAAAATGTCATTTTCCTCAGTTGCAAATTACGAAAAGGAGATGGAATGATTGATACATCGGCACGTCATGTTAAGTATTTATGGACAATTGATTAAATTGCATCAACAATTAAAAACAAATAAACATCGGTTCATACGTACGATCGGCATGCGTGTGATTGGTGTGTGTGGATGGGAATTACGCGTGGCCTTTTATTCACGTTAATCTTCCCCGTTGAGGTGGCACAAATAAGCAATAACTCAAATGTGTAAGTGTATAACGTATCAAAAAGTATAACTTGTTGAACGGGTATAACATGTGGGTTTATGTCACTTTGTTGTTTGTCGTTTTTTGTGTGTATGTGAAATGTTTGTTCCCAGTGCATTGTGGGAAATGTGTCTCCTCTCCTTTCCCCACGTTCTCTTTTCTTTTTTTTCCATCCCCTCGTTTTATTGCGAGAACGACGCTTTAAGTCACCCGAGAATAAACGCTCCAGTTGAAGCGGTTATCTTTCGCAAAGTTTTCAAAGGTAAGAATCGTTTTTTTAATAAAATCGCCACCTCTCGTTTAATGTTTCTTACAGTTGTCTTGATGGTGTGTTTTTCTCTTATTTTGGTGTAAACGAGCTTTTTTTCCGCTCGCTCGGGCAGTCGGGGATGTGAAAGCGCTTCTGAGGGGGGAGTCCAATTTGACTCGGAAATGCGCGCAAAGTGAGGGGTCATCTGACAAAAAATTGTTGACCAGTGGCTCCTACAACATGTCTACTTTCGTCTTCAAAATGTATATGCCGGTTCCATTCGACTGTTGTGTTTTTATTCGGTCGATTTCCCGATCAGCGTCTTCCTTGCAGCAACGATTTTCCTTCCCGTTTACATTCTTGCAGCAAACAGCCAGCCATCATCTTTGTCTGCGTTTGTTTAGCCGCGTCGCACAGCGCGGGCGGGCGGCGCACATTGGTTTTCCAGCAGAATAGCTTATTTCCCTTTAAAAAGCGAGGGCCGTGCGCGAGCGGGAAACGCCGATGGTGGAAACGAACACGCCCCATTCTGTGCGCACGGGGCGGGACTAGACGGGCGATAGTGTCGTCGTTATTGGTCAGATTTCGCGACATGTCCCGCCGCACCGTTGAAAGCTGCATGGTGATAGGTTGGAGCGAGGACGGTGATTCGTTAGCAAAACGTCAACGCTGTAAACGCGTTGCATAAGCTGCCTCATACAATTTGGCACAATTTCAAAAGGCTCAATGCAGATTTTTTTTTTTTTTTCCACTGATGAAATTATAAACTATTATAAATTATTCACTTTGAAATTATTGATGTGAAAATAATTGGTTAGTTAATCACGATAATTAAAACAAAAAAAAAAACGTTTTGGTTGACTATTGTGACACTTTTAGCGTATTTTTCTCACGCCACTATGATGTTTTAAGATTATAATGGTCTAAGAATACACATTCACATAATGCATAAGCGACATATATTGACATTGAACAATGGGAAATAAAAATTTGACAGTTAAACAATAGGCAGTAAGCCTCACCCAATTGATTGAAACGCGCCTAATTAACTCTTTATTTATTGCCACATTTGGTTTAAAATTCCCCCTGAAATTTGAGTGGAAACATGATTGTGGAATCTGAGGATTTTCCTAAATTACCACGATTAGATCATAAAATAACGACGAGGTGATTATGTAATTATTGCAGCAACTCTAGAAATGGCAGGAGTGCACATGGTCAACTATTATTATATTTACCTAATATTTATTCCCTTGTGCAAATGTATTTTATTTTCAGCTAATCTATAGTAGTCATGGCCCGTACCAAGCAGACCGCCCGTAAATCCACTGGAGGCAAAGCCCCGCGTAAGCAGCTGGCCACAAAGGCTGCCCGCAAGAGCGCCCCATCCACTGGCGGCGTCAAGAAGCCCCATCGTTACAGGTAAGAGTGTAATCTGTATTTATGCTGCTGGGGAGAAACGTGTATCATTTATTATTATAATTTTTTTTTTTAATCTATTCAGAAGGCAAGACACATTTTCTGTTACAGCGAGATGAAACAAACATACTTTGTGAATTTTCCCCCCCTCTAGGCCTGGCACCGTGGCCCTGCGTGAGATCCGTCGTTACCAGAAGTCCACCGAGCTGCTGATCCGCAAGCTGCCCTTCCAGCGCCTGGTGAGAGAGATCGCCCAGGACTTCAAGACCGACCTGCGCTTCCAGAGCGCCGCCATCGGTGCTCTGCAGGTGCGTCTATGTATTTCCGAGCCAAAACAGAAGTTGCCAAATTGATATTTGTGATTTTGAGAAGTCATTTTACTATTTGCACGTTTCATTTGTTAATTAATATTAATATTGTTTCTCTCTGGTCGGCAGGAGGCCAGCGAGGCCTACCTGGTGGGACTGTTTGAGGACACCAACTTGTGCGCCATCCACGCCAAGCGTGTCACCATCATGCCCAAAGACATCCAGCTGGCACGCCGTATCCGTGGGGAGCGCGCCTAAATGGCTTTTTCTCTCATTTATTCCAGATTATACTCTCTTCCCCTCACAACTCTTTAGATCCCCTCTTTTCCCTTCCCGCACACTTTAATTGTAGTTTGGTTTATGGCTCTATACATTATATGAGTGTGATAACTGTAAAACGTGTAGTCATGTCTCCTTTGGTGCTACTAGTAACAGAGTTTGCTTAGAATATCTTTGTGTATGTTTTAAATCTCAAATCACAAACAGTTACTCTTCACATCTAACTAGCAAACTCAGAAATGCCAAGTCATCTACATGGATAGATTCAAGATAGGGTGTTCTTGTGAAGCCAGGAAAATCTTGTTATCAAATCAGCATAGGACACAGCATTTATGTTTAAGGCATTTTCATATTGGGTAGTTAACTAAAAAGAATGGGGCTTTTTTTTTTTTCCCAAACAGAAATTTGAGTGTTTTTTTACGATATTGATGTATTTCTACTGTTTGATTCTGGTTGTTAATTAGAAATGTCATCGTGTTGTAACAACATTGCATGGTTTGACAGACTAAAAATGGCATATATGTAGCAGACCCATGGTGATCATGTTTTCATTTTCAGCATCGTTATATCAAGGTAATGGTATGACTTTTTGTTCCTCTCAGGTTGATACAACCTTCAATTCTTTGGTTTGTTTTTCTACTGTGTTTTTGATTTGTGTTTTGGTCTTTATTTTTATTTTTTACAAATATTTGTACTCCAAAATTCAATAAACATATTCTTGTGGTTAAGCGAGTTTACTGAGCTGGGCTATGTTTAATGTTTTATTACACTAGCTCTTGGAAATAATCCGATTTTGTGACGATAATATTAATTTGTTATGAGAAATTACACTAGACATAAGAACCTATTTTCCTAGGTCTTATTTTTTATTTAAAAGCTTTTACTGGCTTCTTTTCGAAAATCATCTTAAATATCAAATTAAACATGTATTAATACAGGAATTGCCGAATGACAACATTTAAATTAGGAATAGAGTTTAACATAAAAAAGAATAAACCCAGTCGGTGATCTGTAATACTATCTGATAAGTTTAAAGTCCAGCGGAGTTGGACGGGTCTGATAAATCAACCCTTGCAACCTGCAATCATAAGCAAAAAGATTTAACACAGGAGGCTGCGGCTCCCTTCGCACTCGAACGAGTCAACACAAGATGTTCACCATTGAACGCGGTGCTAAAATAAAGTTAGAAACAGCGCAATTCTCATAAGTTTCATGTTTTCTCACCAGCGTAAAGTGACAAAACTCAGAAAATAAATAGGCCCCGTTGCATTGTGGGACACGGTATGAGTGACGGGGCGGCCATTTTCCCGCTGGACGCTGTTCCCATTGTGGCAGAGAAAACAGACAAGCCAAACATTTATCAGGTACAATACCGAGAGTTTTCTCTTAGGTAAGTCGCTCAAATTACGCCAGTAGTCGCTTGGACGAAGTTTGGATTTTTTAAATAACAGATTGACAAAAGTGTAATTTCAATAGTTGGAGTGGAAAGCGGCAATTTTACCGTGCGGAGGAAAACAACAAACGCGGCTGTGGAGCCGACGGAGAGACGCAGTGTTTTTCTGGACGAGGGAACGTTCCGTTTAAAATTATGCGCGGGTTCAGCTCGGTTCTACGCGGCCGTTGGGGACCGTCCGGCATCCCTGCGCCCATTGACGCGTTCCTTAAAATGTCCTCTTTGATAATCTGTTGTGTTTTAAAGCTTTGGCTCCGTAGTTGCTCATGTAATTGCCATTGTTTACGCGCTGCTCCAGTGCTCTTCTGCCCTGGGTCTTTATCCCGTTTGCGCATCAAACCGCCGCCATCATCAGAGCGGAGCGGGGCGGGCGCTGTCCGTGCGTCACAACAACAAACCACGCCCACCCGACCGCTGATTGGCTGAACTCCTGTATTTACGCAGCATGTTGCTTTTTTAGCCAATAGCGTGGCCGTTCATTTGTGATTGACGTCGGCCGGGATAACTACAATAGAGAATGTCTTGTATGTATACAAACCTCAAAAAAAAGTTGAGCGAACTGTCACTAAGGCCATGTGCCCACCAACATATTTATTTTTTATAAATGTATGAAAACTTACACAATTTCCTGTTTCAGACCGCGTTCCTACAGAGCTTTATGATGTATGGTGAAATTGTAGGTTCATTGTATATTGCCAAATGTAATCTTAGTGCGTTTTTTTGGTTTTAATGCACATCGCCATTTCTTTCTATTCTTTATTTTATTGCTTTAATAATGTTAATGTGTGTTTGTTCCTGCCGTAACACCGTAATTTCCCCCGCGGGGATGAAGTGTTTATGATGACGAGAATTTTTTTGTTCCATATGTTTTGTGTACGCAAATTGATCGAAACGGCCCGTTCTCCTTTGGTGTTCGCCAGGTGACCCGTAGTAGACATGGCCCGTACCAAGCAGACCGCCCGTAAATCCACTGGAGGCAAAGCCCCGCGTAAGCAGCTGGCCACAAAGGCTGCCCGCAAGAGCGCCCCGTCCACTGGCGGCGTCAAGAAGCCCCATCGTTACAGGTACCACGGAAAGACCAAAAGAGTCGCTGTGTTCTGGCTTTGTCTCTGGTCAAACAAAGCGCCTCAACCTTTTATTCCCTCACAATGCTTCCCCTTTGATTAAATTGTGAAACACAACCGCTATGTGTGTTAAGTGCTTCATGAAGCAATTCAGGAAATACAAGTGAAGACTATCAAACCAATACAGAATTAAATATAAACAACATCAAACTTTATTATAATGTTGTTTTTTTTTTGGACAACCTATGACAATAGATATACAGTATACCTGTTGATGTTTCGCTTTACCACAAGGTACAATAAGATGCCTGCAGCGCCTCGGCTTAAAGAAGTGTGTCATGCCCCTTTGGTGGCTGACAGTGTTTTCACTTAATGTTTTGAAGGCCTGGCACCGTGGCCCTGCGTGAGATCCGTCGTTACCAGAAGTCCACCGAGCTGCTGATCCGCAAGCTGCCCTTCCAGCGCCTGGTGAGAGAGATCGCCCAGGACTTCAAGACCGACCTGCGCTTCCAGAGCGCCGCCATTGGAGCTCTCCAGGTGAGTCTTTCGGGGCAAAAAAACAAAACAAAAAACATGGCTTGTGCACCATCTCAGTCTCCCGTATCCTCCTCCATGCTCCTACATAAGTTATTTTTATTTTTTATTTTTTTGTTTATGGTGGCTTGTAAAATTATCGCAATGTCATGCCAGCCATTCTGGCAAGAATATTTATCGCTTTAAATGTGAGTAATTGCGGATGTCAGAAGAAGCAATACAACTTTCTCTTTAAAAAAACTTCCGCCATTGTTGTAGTTCGTTCAGAGTGCTGCCGTCACATCCCGATATACTGCCCCCACTGGTCATGTGTTGAATTGCATCCTGCGGACGCATAGAGTATATTTCTGAGGATGTGCACAACCAATACTCTAAAGAAACGCAGGCTATGCAAGGGAGCCATCTTGCGTGGGCGTTTGCGTATTTAAAAGGAAGTGTATATAAGGGCATTTGTAAATGGATAGCTACACAGAAGCAGCACTGACCAACTCATACCTGTTGTCTCTCTCTCTCTCCCTCTGGTCGGCAGGAGGCCAGCGAGGCCTACCTGGTGGGACTGTTTGAGGACACCAACTTGTGCGCCATCCACGCCAAGCGTGTCACCATCATGCCCAAAGACATCCAGCTGGCACGCCGTATCCGTGGGGAGCGCGCTTAAGTCCTTGCTCCTCTCCTTCTCACCCACTCTTCTTCCTTCCTTCACCACTCTGTCCCCCCCCCCCCCTTCCATGTTGGTAGTGTGTAGAGGAAAAACATTATATTATGAATAAAGTGTATAGTGTTGTTTTTTCTTAGTGCTCTCGGCAGCAGACTTCTAGGGTACTCTTTTGTGCATGTACCGGCTGGATGGTGATCAGACCTGCACCAGCATACACACCCACACCCGTGTGTCCTCTTTTGCCATATTTTTTTAAGCTCTGCCTCAAGAAACCATGCGGCTCAGAGAGAACGGATCCGCACTGGAGCGGGGTGGAGGTGTGGGATGGGCCACTGCTGACTCGGGAGGGGCGGGGCGGGAGATGGGTACAGGGTATTGTCTGCTGGGAATCTCCTCTTCTCCTCCTTCAGCAGGGTGCTAGAACTTACCTCATCCCCTTCTCCCGGGAGCCGCTCTCAGCCGGGAGGGGGGGGTTCACATCCATCCGCCCCCCCCCCTCCCCCGCCCCCGCAAAGCCGGAATGTGCGACACCGCGGTGTTTGTGCGCGTGGCAGCTCTGATCGGCACAGCAACTCGTATATGATTCATGAGCGTCTTCGGAGAAGTTGATTCGTTCTTACCATATTGATCATCGCTGTCTCGGCTGGTGTTATGTTTTTGTTTTTTGGGGTTTTTTTTTTTTGTCTTTTCAATAACAAGCATGGAATTTTTTCGCTGCGGTAGTAAACATTGTGAATCACATGAAGACGGGGGGGATGAATCGGAGAAATGAACAAAAACATTTTTTTTCTACTGACTTGTTTAGGCAACCAAAGTTTGATCCTTGTATAGATTTTTTTTTTTCCTAATTGAAGAAGGAAAAAAAAAAAAAAGGATTTAACCCTTTGTTTGGTTAAAATTGGCTACATCTATTAACAGTATGAGCCAAAGCATGAAAACTGTAATCTAGATGTTTTATAATAAAGGATCGTTTGTAATCCGGGCCTTTTTACACAAAGGTGTGTGTGTGGAGATTTGCTACATTCTCCAGAACTATAAACCGAGATGTGGAATATATTTTTTGACAAATTTACTTTTAAAATGTGAAAATGTATTGTCAAGTCAATGTTAAATGATAAACAATTCCGGATCAGTTTTCTGTTTTTGTTCCCCCCCTTGCTTCTTCTCCAGATCGGTAAATGATCCGTGTACCGTTTCTCAGGTTGACTCGTCACCCTTTTAACTTAAATCCATTTTTTTTTTTTTTTTTCAATCTCCTTTTATTTTTTGCTTTTTGAATTTTGGAGGACAATGTTTCAATAAATATTTGTAATTTCCAGATTTGTCAAATGAGGTAATAAATGGATGTTAAACCAAGTTGCCTGATGTCTTAATTAGGAAAAACAATTTATTTTCATTTTTTAAATTCACGACCTACAGTTACTGATACCTGCAAACAGGATTGTAGAATCTGGGTTTGCAGGGCCGGCATTAGAGATGAATTGTACAAAGTACTGGATTAATCTTTAAGGAATGGGCGTCACAACGTTGAAAACATGTTTTTTGACGCAATCAGGCCGCTTATCTGACAGTAGAGGAGTGGCCCTTGTGAAGACAATGTCGAGCCGTTCCTTGGTATCACATTGTTTTTTTCATGGTAAAATCAAATCATGTAACTTCGGTGTGTTTGCTCTTTATGTTCCTACGGGGTTCAGAGTGTGGCCGCCGTCCCGTGTCCTGGAATTTCACCACCAGAGGGCAGAATAATGCCGTGGCATCGTTGTAAGGGGCCCGCAATTGCTCGAGGGCCCTCACCTGGCGACAGTTTCCACCAAATGACCACAGGGGACGGAAATTCCCCACAATGGTGTTCAACTTCAGACTTCACTGAAGTGCTGGTCCTCATATTAAAGTAAAGAACAAATAATCGGTGGAGCCACAGCAGGGCATATTTAGATGTCTAGACAATATTGGCATGGGTGCACTGCATTTCTAATTTATAGATGCAGTAATTAGATCATGCAGTTAGTTTCCACGATGAGCTTCTTAATTCTTTTCAGGTAATTTGTGACATAAACACACACATACGAACACAGATGTATACACATGTAAATAGGCATGACCTAAGCATCCCATTCCATATCCTTCCCCTCATCACTGTTTCATTTCATCGTTCTACTTTCTTGATTAAAAGGGATAAAGCCTTCAGCCATATTCATTACAATGAAACACACACACACACACACACTCACACACACTCACACCAACATATTAAGGTGCTCACATGTACACAATTACAATCACGTCTTGTGGCCTCTGTTCAATTCATTTCCATGAAAACACACACACACACACACACAGACACACACACACACACACACACACACACCCAAACAAACAAACATCTAATGAAACACCAGACAATAATCCTGTTGTTTTGAACATGGCATGGACACACACGCACCCACACACACACACACACATGCACACAGGAACACACACTCACATGCACACAAAATGACTCACACACACGCACACATGCACACAAACAATAATGGTTAATAGAACAAAATATTATTTTCAAAACTATTACATTATAATTTTTTTTTTTTTTTAATATCTATTGTTTTTCTCTTTCCTTTTTTTAAATTCCCAACCCCAGGATTCCAGGCCCATCAGAACATTTGGCATCCAAATTGTGTTGAATAAATCTGAATCCTAAAAAATGTTGAGACTGTGCTGTCCTAGCTGGTACATGACTGTGTAATCTTTTCCATTGATGGATGTCACTTACAAACCAATTGTAATTGTAAATGTTAAAAATGTCATAATGACTCTCTGCTAGAGCACAACATTGATATGCTAATGACCACAGTCTCTATTCCATTAGATTCTAATTTAATTTAATTTAATTTAATTTAATTTAATTTAATTTAATTTTAAATTTAGAATTTAGAATTTAGAATTTTTATTTTTTATTGTGTTAGTTTGTCTGTGCTAGTCTGCTCTGAAGTATAATAATATTTATACCATAATATATGACATTATAGTAAGAGGTGGGTTCAAAATATTCTGATTTCTTATTAATTTAATAGATACAAATTTTTTTTTACTTTCCTTGCACTAACTAACCCCTAAAAAAATGTAAAACCTAAATGAATGAAAGTATTTACAAGCAGTGTGTCAAGGAACAAGACACTGTGAGAAGTGGTTGCCATGTAGTTCCTCTAGTGGCATTCCTTTTGTTGTGGTGGTTTGTCTAAACAAGTCGTCTTGTTGGGACGGACTGATCATATATATAATCATATATAATAATATATAATACTGCACTTTGCTTATGATCTTTGGTATCGATTTGAGTATTACATCGTTTTTTAACTTCTGTCTCATTCACTACATTGACACGTCGCTCACTTGTTTAAATTTCCAGATAAAATCAACTTAACTTAAACTTAAATTAACTTTTGTAGGAAATTCTTGTGTTTCCGTATATGAGACTGGTGTGTGTGTGTGTGTGTGTGTGTGTGTGTGTATGTGTGTGTGTGTGTCTGTGTGTGTACGATATCTGGAGGGAGCTGGTATCTGGGGCCAACATGTACACATCTGTCTCTTGTAAATGTGTGTTTGTGTCTATGTTGGGTATGCATCTTTGGGAACGTCATGTGTGTGTGCGTGTGTGTGTGTGTGTGTGTGTGTGTGTGTGGTGTGTGTGTGTGTGTGTGTGCATCACCTTCCCCAAGGTCTACATCACGGCGCTCCATCTGTGGTACTCAGGGGATTACAGCCAATCCGTCTGTCTGCTGCTCAAAGTGCTGACGGTCAGAGTGGCACCCAGATTAACACAGTGCTGCTGCTGGGATTGATGGGGGGGGGGGGGGGTATCTGGGGTTGGGGTGGGTGGGTGCTTTGTGGAAATCGGTTGTGAGTGGTGGGGGGGGGGTTGTGGGTGTGTGTGTGTGTGTGTGTGTGTTTGTGGGAGCGAGGTGTTTGGGGGTTGGGATTGGCACACAACTGGAAGAGTGTTTGTGAAAGGGCCAGTGGGGGGACGGGGGGCCAGGAGGGTGGGGGAAGGGTCGTGGCACTGGGCACTGGCACTCGGTGGGTCACGGGAGGAGGTTGGGGGGGGGCACTGGGAAGACTGGAATTGGATGGGAGGGGTGGGGCGGGAGGGGGGCCGAGGGGTAAGGGCCACTGGTGTGGGTGGGAAACAGGGGTGGAAGCGAGGGTGGTGGGGATACTACGAGCAGAGTGGAGGAAGCAGGTGCAAGGGCGAGAGCGGAGAGGAGAGAGAAGCAATGGAAAGAGGAGAGAGAGGGATGGGAGAGAGACAGATAGATGGTTGGGGGGGTAACGCTAGCGGTGGAGGAAAAGAGGAGGGGGGAGTGCAGTGGGGTTAGATTAGATGAGTGCTCCGCCGAGGCACCGGGATTAGCACAGAATAGAGCGTAGCGGGTGGGAGTCAGGATGTGGAGGATGGAGGATGCAGAGGGGAAGAGAGAGGTGGAGGAGAGGTCGCAAAATAACATCAAAACAAGAGTGTTTGTGTGGGGAGGTGGTTTGTGTGGTGTGTGTGTGTGTTTGTGTGTGTGTGTGTGTGTGTGTGTGTGTGTGTGTGTGTGAGTGTGTGTGTGTGTGTGTGTGTGTGTTTGTTTTATTCTACTTGTGAGGACTGGTCTCTGAATTGACTAATATTTTCGTGTAGAAGTGCATCAGCAACATGGGTCCTCACTTACCAGGTGTATTTACTTGGACCTCACTTTGATACAAGTACAAAAATGTGTGTGTGTGTGTGTGTGTGTGTGTGTGTGTGTGTGCGTGTGTGTGTGTGTGTGTGTGTGTGTGTGTGTGTGTGTGTGTGGTGTACTGGCCCCTCTCTCCAGTCCAGCGGCCATGTGCTCCTCCAGTCACACTTCTTCGATAAAAAGGCCAGAGGGGAGGGGCCGAGGGAGGGCAACACGTCCTCCTCCTCCTCTCTCTATCATCTGCATCGCTCTCTTTGTCTCTTCGGTACTTTCTCTCTCTCCCTGTTTTTGTCTGCCTCGATCGCTCCGTCAAATTCCCTCAGATGGCAATCGTCGGCATTAACACGCTTAAAATATGTTGAATATTATCGTCCTGACATTGATAATCAATATCATAATCTAATCTCTATTTGTTTATTTTTGCATTCAAGCCATTAGGTAGTGAATGCTTAACTATGGGTCTAGTATTCAAGCAAATTCTATCTATCTATCTATCTATCTATCTATCTATCTATCTATCCATCTATCTATCTATCTATCTATCTATCTATCTATCTATCTATCTATCTATCTATCTATCTATCTATCTATCTATCTATCTATCTATCTGTCTACAATGAATGCATGATATCTGTAGATGATCCTAATAGACTCCTAATATACTAATATACTCATCTTTAACCTCATCCTTAACAACTCCCCTGGTTTGATGATTAAGGATTCCACACAAAGGACCATTCCACCAACACCGACTGTAGGCACAGTGAGTGGAAAATGTACGAATAGAAAGAAGTGTAGTTATTCCAATTCAATGTCCATCCCTGTTATAAATAATGATAATAATAAATATAGTAGCTACAGGCAGCAATACACAGGGTCCAGGTTGGTTGTGTTATATACTAATAATGCTGTATAATAAATGATAATTACAGTTTTCCCAGTTTCCCTAAAACACACCATCACTATGTATTGACATCAATTACACATTGTCGAGTTCCCATGGAACGTACATTAGTTTGTGTTGTTGTTCATCTTTATATCAGCATTAGTACTAAAACAACTTACAATTTTTAGAGTTTCCTTAGAAGGCAGCGTCGGCTGCTGCAGTAAGTATGTTAAAACTGGCTGGAATGCCGCAAAATAAGGAGGGACACAACACCGCCTCTAACACAGGGTTATACGTGAATATAATGTGTTTATTTACATAAAGGGCAAAAGAGATTAAATATCAAACGAAAAGCTGGGTATTGTGTCAGGTCGTCTCAACCCAGCGCAGATACTGCCCGAAGCAACCACTGCAGACGATGGAGTTACACCCACTATGGGATGGACCCCTAATGAACCTTGCGTTGTTGTGCCTGCTCTCAACAAAACCAGACACACACAAATAGCCCCTGCCTCTCAGAGACCAAACAAACATGTTGACTTGTTGTTCCCATTGCGATTGCAATGCTTCTGCATTCTGGGGGGGGCGGGGGCATGACATACAGTAGAGAGGGAAGGAAGGAGCGGGAGAGAGAGAGAGAGAGAGAGAGAGAGAGAGGGAGAGAAAGAGAAAATGGGTTTTTGTATGTGTCATAGCGCACAAGTGTGTCAAATATTCTAATATTTTCATATGTAATGGATGCGTACACTTCCCATGAGGAAGAAGAATATTCTTTATTTATCACACGGCACACACACCACAACACATGCACTCATGCGGCGACGGCGACCAACACACACACACACACACACACACACACACACACACACACACACACACACACACACACACACACACACACACACACACACGCTTGAAATGGTGGCCGGTGAAATGGGTCCTCTGCTTCTAACCCATCTTGGCTTGTCCTTCCTCTGGGGGGGCAGCCAGGAGCAGTGGGCAGCATACAGCATACAGCCCGGGGACCAATTGCAAATGTCCATCGCTGGTCAGACGAGGATGTTCTGCATGTTTTTGGTGGGAGTCCTTACCGACGTTACATGGAGGAAACCCCATGTGAGCATGGGGAGAACATGCAAACGTCACACAGAAAGACTCCTAATCAGGAGACAACCCACCACAGCACGGTGCCAACAGCGCCCAAGGCGGGAATCAAACACAGGTCCTTCTTGCTGTGAGGCAGCAGTACAATGCACTGTACCACCGTGCCCACCACTATGCCCCCCCCTCCACCCCAATTATTTCTTTGTTTAGTCCCACTTTTATGATGAACTCCAAACCCCCCCCCAAACCAACACCACCACCACCAGTCTCCGATTGGTCTGTGGCTCCTGGCTCCGGCAGTGGGGATTAGGCCACGTTTCCCCACTTTACGACCCCCCCCCCCCCCACACACACACACACACACACACACACACACATCCCTACCCCACCCACCATGTCACATGATCTGTTACATCACGGGATTGAGGTCAGAGCTGGATTAGGGTGAGCTACGCCAGCAAGCGAGGCAACGCCGGAATTACTGAAAGTGAGGGGGTGGTGGGGGGGGGGGGGGTCGCTCAGATTGCACTGTGAGATGAAAAGTGGGAGAGAGAGAGAGAGAGAGTGCATAGTGAAAGACTGGAACAAAGAGAAAAATAGAGTGTAGGAAAGCAGAAGGTGTGTGTGTGTGTGTGTGTGTCTGTGTGTGTGTGTGTGTGTGTGTGTGTGTGTGTGTGTCTGTGTGTGTGCGTGCGTGCGTGCGTGTGCGTGTGTGTGTGAGTTTGTGTGTGGTGGGGGGCTCAGTGAAAGGAAATGCAGATTTCATCATAAAAGTGGGACTGAACGAAGAAATGATTTCAGCTACATGAGTGCATGAATAGTACACAGTGAAGGGATATTCACTGAATTCATGATATATACACTCAAAAATAGGGAAAATAAGTATTAAGTAATAAACAGCTCAACAGTGTGCAGATCAACCAATTTCAAATCAGTTTATTATATAAAATGCTGTTTATATCATCCAGGAACTTATGACTGTGTATTGTTTTAATGTTTACGGGGGAGGGGGGGATGTTTTCATTCTGAGAAAATATGTCACTCTGATATTTTAGGGTTAGGGTTGGGGTAGGGTTAACCCCCAACACCTAACATTTGTCACTCCATGAAATAAGGATACAAAGTGTCCTTTTTAAAAGCATTACAATCTACTTGAATTTGTCAGTCAATTTATTATTATTATTATTATTATTATTATTATTATTATTATTATTATTATTAGGTATTTAGTAGGTGTTTTTTAAATTCTCCATTTCTCATTTTGGAATTGTTTTTTTCATAAACATAAATAATCTAGTTGAATTCCCATTAATTCAATCGTTCCATTTGCCAGGCTGTTTACAGTGAATACAGCCCAATGCATTCAGGTCAAGAGGAGCTGAAACTCTGTGGTATACATTAGTGATGTATAGTTTCCGTTAATCTCAAAGGACCTGACTTGGATTGGAGACAAAAATCATGATGAGTGCACGCCCCTGCTGTGTTTACTCCCCCTTATCCCCGGTCCTTACCCCTCCCCCCACCTCCAATGTACACAAACCCCTTTATTATTTGATTTGCTTGTCGTGTTTTTCTTCTGTCATATAGTCAATCGCAGCACACCCATTGTCATGTTTTGACTTTCCACATCTACTCTGATCTTAGGTATCTTTCAAACCTTGAGGAGGGATCACGTCTGGTGGGTCCATCATTTCTATCTAATGGGAAGGCGATGAACAAACCACCCACCTCTATCATCCACTTTGCATCTTTGGCGTCTCAAAGGATCCCTCAAGTGAGACCTCTATCAACCAAGGAAAGGAACAGCGGTGAAGCAAGAGTGTGACCCGGGCTGGAGATTAGACTAGATCATTACTGGCACAGAATCCAGTAGATGGCCTTGTCTGGCCTGGGCTGGCCTGGTGGGGCCATTCCAGTCTACCTGATCTAAGTCAGCCTCTTCCACCATCAATTGAGGTTCTATAGACCACACAGAGTTTTTAGTGGAAATATCGAAAACATTTGGTGAGCTGCTGTGTGCTCTGATAACGCAATTCAGTCGGCCCCAGATCACACCGCTGAACTTGGTTGACTCAGCGCTAACTTGTTGCGGCACTAACGTCACAACCTCAACGTATTTCTCTGGAAACTAATTTCCCTCTCATTCCCGTGTTCTTGTTTCCTACGAACCTCGTGGGGGGTACATTTTCATGTGTTTTGTTTTTTTTTCTTTTTCAATCGCAATTGCAAAGTTTGATTAACAACACTTTATGTCCCATGATGCTCTGCTCCGCTGCCAGCGCCAACATCTGTCGCCGGCAGAACATTGGAACCAATTTGTCATCTGGAGAGGGAGAACGCTGTAATCCCCTGGACAGAGGGAGAAATGGCAAGATAGAGATGGCCCCAAAGATGGAGAGAGAGGCGAAGAGGAAGGATGATGGGGAGAGAGTGACAGTATGGATGAGATGAGGAAGAGGAGGAGGAGTATGAGTAGGAGGAAGAGGGAGAGACAGTAATCCTGTCTAATTCACTTAGTGTTGCGCTGAGGGAGCGGGACACTAAGAGGATTGGGACATTCTCTAAATTAGATCAGCAAGAATAACAAACTGCAAGGAGAGGTGGAGAGGAGGAGACAAGGAGGAACACTAGGAGAGGTGGCATGAAGGTGGGGAGCATGGGATACTTCAGGAAGGGTCCATGAAGGTGGGGAGTATAGGATACTTCAGGAGGGGTCCATGAAGGTGGGGAGCATGGGATACTTCAGGAAGGGTCCATGAAGGTGGGGAGTATAGGATACTTCAGGAGGGGTCCGTGAAGGTGGGCAGTATGGGATATTTCAGGAATGGTCCATGAAGGTGGGGAGTATAGGATACTTCAGGAGGCGTCCATGAAGGTTTGGGGTATGGGATACTTCAGGAATGGTACATGAAGGTGCGGAGTATAGGATACTTCAGGAGGGGTCCATGAAGGTTGGGAGTATGGGATACTTCAGGAAGGGTACATGAAGGTGGGGAGTATGCGGTACTTCATAAGAGGGAGGCTCAAACCAGAACCAGGAGGTTGTTTACCAAACTGACTGAGCGATGAATATGTACTGTCAGTGGATATGGCTCTTATCAGCCAATCAGCTCAGTGACCAAGTCCTGCATGAATTAAAAACTTAAACTAAAGGACCGATGAAACCTGAGAATGTGACAGCCGGGGAAAGAAATTCCTCCGGCACAAAAGCTGTGAGAGAGAGACACTGGATTGTGAGAGGGGTGAGAAGATAAAACTCCTTGTTTCACCGGCTAAATGAGAGCATTCACACCTCCAGCTTTACCTCTCGCTCTGCACATGTACGAAAATGTATAATTTCACAAATACTCCCTCATCCGCTCCTCGACCCTGTCCTGCTTCCAAAAAACTGCCGCTGTATGCCAACCACTGCCGTAATCCAGACAACCATTTTGGTCCAAGTCACCATTAATCTGTGGCTCTACACTCTGACTTTTACTATTAGTGATATTAACTAGGTGTTAAGTTGTAATCTGCGGTAAAGACCTTAGCAGAAGTGTATGCTGAGGTTGACAGTGGCTGCTTGATCCATTCATACTGTAATACTGATCCTGTTACCAGCGCGAGCCACAGATCACACACGCTGGACTTACCCTGCGGTGCTGCTGCGCTCGGGCAGCATTACTGTGTCCAATCTTATTAAACTGCTATCACACAATGGTTAAGTTGGCCTTATATCTTCTCAGACGGTCATATCAGCAACATATGTTATTCCATAACAGCCGCTTACAGAAATCCATACCGAAATCCTAAAACAGGATTCAATTACTTGGGTTCAACTCTATGCATGTTAACCATTGTTATGTATATTTATTGTCATTCTGACAAGATGGGGAAGAAATAGTGTGGCTACCAAGCGGAAAAATACCAGTGAAATATACAGTACACAAAGAAAATATAAGAATGACAGACAGACAGCCGGACAGTCAGACAGATAGATACTGCAGATAGATAGATAGATAGATAGATAGATAGATAGATAGATAGATAGATAGATAGATAGATAGATAGATAGATAGATAGATAGATAGATAGATAGATAGATAGATAGATAGATAGATAGATAGATAGATAGATAGATAGATAGATAGATAGATATATAGATAGATAGATAAATAGATAGATAGATAGATAGATAGATAGATAGATAGATAGATAGATAGATAGATAGATAGATAGATAGATAGATAGATAGATAGATAGATAGATAGATAGATATATAGATAGATAGATAAATAGATAGATAGATAGATAGATAGATAGATAGATAGATAGATAGATTGATAGATAGATAGATAGATAGATAGATAGATAGATAGATAGATAGATAGATTGGTAGATATGTAGATAGACTCTACATATTACATTCACTCTCAAAGGGAAATTCCTGTCAGAGCCAGCGTTGAGTTTACGTGTGTGTCCATACGTGGACGTATGGCGTGGCCTGGGCTCAGCGCATGTGCACCCGGCGTCGTCGTCGGGATTAGAAATCGATTAAGGGGAAATTGGACTGCATGCTGGCAGAGAGGGGGGTGAGGGAGGGAGAGAGAGAGAGAGAGGGAGGGAGGGAAGGCGGTGCGCGTGGTCAGCTCTGGCATGATTACAGTGTGTGTGTGTCTCCTCTGGAGCAGCCTGGCCACCAGCTTGTGTGTGTGTGTGTGTGTGTGTGTGTGTGTGTGTGTGTGTGTGTGTGTGTGTGTGTGTGTGTGTGTGTGTGTGTGGGAGGGGGGGGGGGGAGGGGGCGGTGCCGTTGGAGGGGAGGGAAAGAGGGATTAGGGGAGAGGAAAGAAATGAATCATATTCCTAAATCCTGAGTGTATGTCTGTTTGTGGATCTGCCTCGGTGCTCCACGCTCCATATGTTGCTCTGCGGGATTACACAGGAGTGGGGCCCGTCACCAACTTCATCCATCTATCTATCTATCTATCTATCTATCTATCTATCTATCTATCTATCTATCTATCTATCTATCTATCTATCTATCTATCTATCTATCTATCTATCTATCTATCTATCTATCTATCTATCTATCTATCTATCTGTCTATCTGTCTGTCTGTCTGTCTGTCTGTCTGTCTGTCTGTCTGTCTGTCTGTCAGTTTGTCTGTCTTGTATTTTCTACCTTTTCTCTCCGTGTCTGCATCTCAACCCAGTGTACATCACTTTATTTCTCCCTTATCTCCCTCTTTTTCCACAACTTCCATCATTTTTTTTCTACTTTTAATCTTAACCAACTCACATCTAACTTTTGCAATTCGAAACGTTGACAGGAGGAACACTATGCTCGAACCAATTTGTAAGCATGCTGAACTGCACTTGGCTAATGGGATTTTGGGCTGGCCAGAATAATGCGGTGTCACTGTGGGCCTGAAACCAACCTTCTGTTCTCCCTGGGCTTATTCCCAGTCAGTCCAAGGGCAGAGTTCCGCTGTGTATCACTATTTACTACGTTCCTCAGTTAGGAGTTTGGTAACCAGGCTAGAGGCAGGAAGGACATTCAACCTGTTTGCCGTCCTCTTGAAAACATACTTTTTTGGTTTTTGTGTCACTGGAGTCTATTTGGGCTTCAAACAGATCTTATGAAGCTAAAGAAAGTAGCACATTTCTATCTCTGGAGTTTGCCCATAAGATAATAACGGACCTAAAACCCCCCTCATTTGGCACACTCACATTTGCCCCAACGGAGCTGACCTGACTTTGGCTCCGAGGGCAAAGCCCAGAGACACCGAGCAATCCAAAATAATCTGCCCTGTCTCTCGTGCTTGGGTCCGGGGACGCCGCCGGTGCCACGGGATTCTTTATTGTGGTCGTTCTAATCTGTTTTCTGTCCTCCCAGTCCCGCTTCCTCTCATCTCTGCCTCATATCCACTCAACCTCTTGTATGGATTAGTGGAATTTTCCCAGAAACCGATTCCCAATCGGCCGGCACATTGCTCCCTGCTCGCTTTGTGCTCCGTCATCTCACGGAGCCGAGTTATATGGAAGAAAAAAGACATGGAAAGCGGCGTTAACTGATGTTTGCCTGAACGGTTGCTTTCAAGGCGACACACGCCAATCACCTTCTATGGTACTACAAATACTGTGTGTATTGCTATAATAATGTAATACTGGACTTTAATTAGGTATTTTTGGTTTTTAGTAGTCAGGTTGTATCTTCTGTTAGCCCAAACCTTTCCCTAACATCTTAATACATATGTTTGTATATGTGTATGTGTAACAATATCCCCATGGGAGACAATTAAGTGCCATCTAATCCAATCCTACCACCTGTTTGGCAGTAGCAGGGTGGCATTTTACTCGTTTAACTAAAAATTAATATCAATATTTATATTATTATATCCAACTAATCCATAGTATAAAAGGCAACGATCCCGTGAATTTAATGAAATTGTTTAATGTCTCAGAAACTCTGCAGCTATCTAACATGGTAGTCATGGACTGGTCAAATATGACATAAATGATGAAATATACAAAAGAAGAAAATTCATATCAGAAAAAAAAAAATTATAATAATAAGCAGAGAATATTATAAGAATGCAAAAAAGAAAAAAGCAGGTGTTTAAGAAGCATACACAGCATCGTATCCTAGTCCTGCTACTTTTATTGGATGAACCCCTGAGTTTGAAAGAAAAAAAATTTTTGAAGAAACCGTACAATTATAAACAGAAAGAAAAATGAAAAGTTGGCAGTCGTCTAGAAGTTTGAGAAAAGTGAAAAGAGATATTGTGTCGGGGTGGAGGGCCCATGTAACAACATATCGCTGATTGCATTTTCAAGTAAAGTTTTAATATTTACAAAAGAAGGACAAAAAAAGTATTAGCAATATCAATGTCAACCCAAGACATAGTGTTAATAATAATAATAATAATAATAATAATAATAATAGTAATAATACTTGTAATATCAACTTCAAAACAAATTACCACAATTTCAACTTCAAGGAATTCACAATTTTTTTTTCTCAAAGCAAACATAATATTGTTTTTAGTCTAATACAAAAAATAAGATCAAACAATGACACCAAACACGTATAATAGTACCCATCACTTCTTTACAGGTCAGAGTCAACAGAGACACCAAACTCTCTCTGTGCAAAGGGGGTGAGGGGTTCCATCGTGGTGGCGAGACCCGGTCCCTTCCCTTTATTCTGGTGCACTCTGTCCTCCTCCCCCCCCCCCGTCAAAACGCTTGCTTAAGGTGTGGAGGGTGGATTCCGAAATACTCAAGGAACTCCTTCGGCTGTGACTCCTTCCCTTCCACATCGGAGTGCGACCACCGTCTGATATGAAATTGTCTCGGGTGATCATTGCTGCACCCAAAAGGAATGCGACGGGCCGTTTACTTTTTCTTTTTTTCTTTTTTCTTTTTTACAAAATGCTTACAACCCTGCTCAAAGGCAACCGGTTCTTACTGCAGAGACTTGGTCAGTGACCCTGTACCACTTTCGGAGGAGGGGTCCATTTAAATCACAAGGCTACTGGGAATCGTCGGCTCCCGGGGATCAATTTACAACTTCGCAAAACGACTATTGCTGCCGTCCCGTCCCTACTGCTCTACCTGGTAACACTAGGTGAGATGCTGAAAAACAATGTCTTGTCGTGTGAGGGTTCGAGGCTCTGCTTGGCTTCCAGCTCATCGATGCTTTGGAAGATGAAACGCATCAAAGTGAGTAAAAGACCCGGTTTTGAAGTGATGGACAAAAAAGTTGACGGTGAGCCCCGGTCCCCCCTTTTCGTTGCTGTCACTGTTCGTCTGGTGCTGCGGCCGCCCCCCACGTCACATTCGAGACGGAGCCTGCTTCACCGTTTAGACGA
Organism: Zeus faber; assembly: GCF_960531495.2. NCBI lineage: Eukaryota > Metazoa > Chordata > Actinopteri > Zeiformes > Zeidae > Zeus > Zeus faber. The sequence goes on along the minus strand of NC_137197.1, from coordinate 26,629,610 downwards.
CTTCTAAACTGCGACGGGATACGTCGGTTGTGAAGTCGTGATGAGAAGAAGGAGCGCTGTGGTAAATTTGGTCTGAGTCAAGGCCATGTTCAGTCGAAGGGGAATCCCTCTTCATAGTTCTGTGGTGATCGGATGATTCAATTCGTTTTTTATAATTCAACATTTTTCGAGCTGTTGCAGAGGTTCAACTCGGCACTCAAAGTGTTGCATTTCACGTGGGATAGCTTTGTTTCTCCTGTTATTGTCCTTACATTGTCCATTTTCTACTCATTAGATTTCATCGTGCAGATATTGCACGAGCATTTTCCTCTCATCAAGGATGATTTCTTTGTTGCAATGACTTGAATATGATATCGATTACTGGCATCTCTAGTTTACAATCACATAGCCAAATATAAATAGATTGTTTACGACTACGCATCATCCATGCACATTTCCAAAACAGAACAGATGATAAGAGCTCAAGAGACTGTTGTTCACCAGTTGATTTTTCTCTCTCTCAAGTTTTATTTTTCTTTCATTAATCTTAAAAACTGAATGTAATCTTGAGTTGTTCATCTGGCTTGGATCCCGTTCCCTTCCTCACCTGATTTCCTGTCTTATCACCCTCCCCCACCCACCCACCCACCCTCTGCTGTCCCCCCTGTATTTACAAGACCTGGAACTTCCAGGAGTTCTGGTCTTTGTAGTCCAGACAGTCAGCGGCATTAAAATTGAGCTTCCAGGCAGATTGGTCCTTGTAGTCCAGACAGTCGACGGCTCCAAAGCCCAGGGACGCGGCCGTGTAGCCCTGGGAGGAGAGTGAGGCGGGGGACTGGCTGAGGGGCCCGCCCATGGAGGCGGTGATGGGGCTCAAGGCGCCGCCGGTTCCCGACAGCTGAGGATGCATGGGGGACAGGTACGAGCTACAGTCCAAGCCGGTGAAGTATGAGGAGGAGCCGGCGTAACTCTGGCTGTAGGCCGGGGCCTGGGTGTAGGTCATGGGGTATGCAGTGGAGCGCTGCATGCAGGGGGTGGTGGAGGCGGACAGCGGGTCAGGCAGCGGGGAGATGGAGGCAGGGCTCCAGATGGAGACGGTCGCGCTGGCGGAGCTGGAGCTGGGAGTGATGGCCGTGCCGGGGGGAGGCGGCGGCGGGCTGTAGGGTCCGTTGGCGGCATTGGCGGCGGCCTCGGCGCTGGCTTCGCGGGTCGGGGAAGCCTTCTTCTTGGGGGGCCGAGGTTTGGACTGGCCCGTGCTCTGCTGTTGCTGCTGGCGACATTTGGCCCTACGGTTCTTGAACCACACCTGGAGGTCAGGGAAGGGAGGGAAGGAAGGGAAGGGGGGCACCGGAGAGGAGAGGGTCAACGTGTACAACCAACACCAGGACTCCAGTTCTGTCACTTGAGAAGTTTATCAACACAGAAGTCGATCACTCCCACCACATACATGACACATGATATATAAAATACAATACTCTTACATTAACGCGCATGCGCTTTGCTGTCTATTACCTGGACTCGGGACTCCGGCAGGTTGATCTTTAGGGCCACCTCCTCCCTCATGAAGATGTCCGGGTAGCGGGTTTTGGCGAACAGCGCCTCCAAGATGTCCAGCTGGGCGCGTGTGAACGTGGTGCGCTCCCGACGCTGCTTACGCGGAGTGTCTGAGAAAAAAACCCCAATATCATTATTATATATATAATATTATATATAACATATCATATTATTATCATTATATTTACATATACATAAAATATTGACTGCAATTGTCATGAAGTTCATGTAGGATTTATTATTGCCTGTTGTCGTTAAATCTGTTGTAAACATTTGGGAATGATTCGTTGTTAGTGGACTGTAAAAATTTTTAATATTATTTCGTTCATCTTTCCACATTTTTGGTTACATTTCTGAATCATGCGCTAATATTTCGTTTCGATATATTTCGTTTATTTAATTTATTTTGTGAATTTTCGTTTTTGTTGTATAGGTTATTTTGCAAAATTGTGCTCAACCCGAGATGATATGAATAAATATCGTTGCAGGATTATTTCCACTCTGTTCTGTTATATCTGTGGTAACGAAAAACGTTATATATAGTGATGCTTTTCATGAAGGTGATTTTTTTTTTATTAGATGGAATAGGAACATTTAGATTGTTTAGAAGTTTAACTTGTCAAAACGCGAGGCTGTACGAATCGAAATGATAAGGGGGGAACATTTTTAATTAACGAATTGGAAACATTAACCCCCCGAGCATGCCATGTTACATTTTGTCACCTTTTAAAATACTCAATACATAATTATTAGTTGTATTCCACCGAGAGAAATACAAGACAGATGTTGATCGCGCGTAACGTGTTCATTCATTCAAAACGCACCACGGAATCTAAAGAAACACGCACATCACATAACACGTAAAATAGGTTACAATAAAAGAGCAACAGATTGAAGGACTGTTCTGAAGTTAAGTCTGTGTGTGAACAGGCTGCGTCTCCATTCACACACGTTTAATTGTTCTTTGATTCTCTAATCCGCTGCATTTATAGGTCAAGTGAACACATGTCCCGATGGTGGAAGAAATAGAGAGACATCTATTCATCATTTCAACCTTAAATTCATACGCTCAATAATTAACGCAGAACGAATAACAGGAGTGCCGTTGGTTAAAATATAGTTTCCAAGCGAACTGTTCCATTTTACGCACGCTTTACGCACGGGAGCGCGTCGGATTTCCTGCGAATTCCTTCAGTCACTTCAGTTCAAAACGAGAGTATTTGCAACAAAATAACAACTCTGCAAACGAAATATATTCACAATTCAAACGAACACGTATAAGTTACTCACTGGGGTATCCAACGGCGGAGTGGAGGAGATCCATGCCCGGGCCGGACAGCGTTAACCCGTTCACGGCGTAATGGGGTTGCTTAATGTAAGACATCATGCCTCTGCCGGCTTTAAAACGCTCCCTCACTCCCTCACTCTCTCTCTCCTTCTCTCTGACCGGGGGCCGGGTCTGCTATAGTCTCCAGGGGGTGTCTCTCTCGTTCCCTCTCTCCCTCTCTCTCTCTCTCTCTCTCTCTCTCCCTCTCTCTCCCTCGCCCCCCCCTCTCTCTCTCTCTCTTTCTGTCTCTCTCTCTGTATCTCTACCTTGTTGTCTCTCCCACTGTGTTCTCCTCTGCCTTAAACAACGTGCCTTTAGCACCTGTTGTGCACCTGAGGCCTCCGTCAGCAGCTACAGATGCTCTACCTTCCTGTGGTCAATATATCGCAAGCTAAATTGCACGCAGTGGAACTTCAACTTTACACCCTCCAACAAGACGCCAGATCAGCTCTGCGCGAAGCTATTCTGTCCGACGTGAAGACGAGAAAAAAACGAGTTTAGAGTTCCGTCCCCTGGTGCTGAGGTCTCAAGTTCCGCCGAGTCGGTGACTGCAGCCTGCGTCGGCTGGGATCGGGTCGGATCCGGGCGAAGATGCCTGTAGTTGGCTGCAGGGTGGAGAAGTGAGGCGAGCAAGAAGAGACTGGCTAATTAGAAGTAACTTCTTACAAAGTAGACTGTCAGACCCCTCCTTCTTTTCTGCCTCCTTTCCTCCCTCCCTGCCCGCCTGCCTCCCTCCTCCCTCCCTCCCTCCCTCCCTCCCTCCCTCTCTCAGCTGCGGAACAAGCGTGCACTGAGACGCAAAGGTTATACGTGCGCCTGTTATTACAGACCAATAAAAAACTTTAGATATTTGAAGCTTTTCTTGTAGCTGCAGTGAACATTATACGTCCACCTCACATGACCAATGACAGCAGAACTTTTTAAAATGTTTGTTCTAGAAAGTCAAAAGGCAATCAACCATAATGGTGCATACAAGAAATACACCACTACCACCACCACCACCACCACCACCACCACCCCAGAGAACAGGATGATGGACGTGTGATGCTTGTCTCCAAGATTCACTCTATTAAACTGAATGATATGAAATCTCATATTGTGTTGAAATCGTTCTTCTGGAATATTTTTCCCCTGCTGTCACAGTGGGGCCAGAGGGATTGGGGGGGTGTTTGTGGGGGTGGTGGTGTGTGTGTGTGTGTGGGGGGGGGGGGGGGGTGGAGGAGAGGGGGTACATGCCGGATTAAAAGAAACACAAAGGCCCCCTTGTTCTGCAATGAAATCCCCTTCTGATCCCCAACATGCTCCCTTGCCTCGTCATCATTCACTTTACAGTAGTAATA